>NC_056732.1:880749798-880974798 GCF_019279795.1 Protopterus annectens
CTGCACTCAAATTGGGTTAGGGAGAAACTCTGTTTCACATGGATGGGGACCCTGTTCCAGAGATGGGTAATCTTTGAGATACATACCTGTCTCTCCAGCAGGTCCTATTTATATCCCAAGCAAGGCTTAAGTCTTCAGAATGGGTTATTCTGGTGCTGTTTATTCTGTGGATATGCAGGAGATCCATCAAAGTGGAGTCTGACAATGCCCTGTATGTCAGGCATAGATCTCCCATCAAAAGCCTGTAGGAGACAAAAAACAGGGATAGAACCCTGAGGCAGTCTGCATAGGACATTTTTACCTATTCCCTTTATTCTTTTAGTGAGGAACCTATGTGAACATTCCAGTTGTTGGATATGCCTGTTTGGGTACATACCAAAGGAAGCATTGTACTCAATGATAGGTCTGATGAATGCCAGATATAGTGGATCAATGACTTCCTTGGATTTAGATGCCATAACTTTGTTTATAAGTTGTGCAAAACAGAAAGATGTTCTCACTACTGTAGACACGTGATGGTCAAAGGCTAGATTACTATATATGTGTGTCCCTAAGTCCCTGACTAATGGTTAAACTCTAAGGGGTGTGTTGTCAATATGATAGTTACCAGTGGTGAATGACTTCCCAAAGGATACTATTATGCATCTCTTGGCATTTAATTTTCATTTATGGCTCTGACATCGGTTGTTTGTCTGTCAGCCCCACCTGGAGAACATTTGTGTCAGTGTGGGATTCAATGACAGCTCCTAAGTTGCAATCAACTGCAAATTTTGTCAGCCAGAGACCATGGACATTGGCCTTAACTTCAAGGACTGATGCCTGATGGACTCCACTTGTGACTGGCCTCTTTGTAGAGGTGGACTCCCCAATTCTAACTTCCTTGGTCCTGTCTGTGAGCCAGTTTGCTATCCACCGGGTGATATATGAACCTTTTGAGTTTGTCAACAATCCTTGAGAGGGATATTGTTTCAAATGTCTTGGCCAGGTCAAGGTAGGCAATGTAAACCATTTCTCCCTCATTCATTGCTTTGGTGAGTTTCTCAAAGAAGTCCACCAAGTTGCATAGGCATGATCTGTCCTTGACGAAACCAAACTAGGTTGGGTCCAGTGTCTGTCAATTTACTATATCACTGTTGATCATTTCCATGATAATTCTTTCCTTGGCTTTATATAAAAGACCAGGGTCTGTAGATAATCCAACTTTGTGAAAAGGAATGACTGTTGCTGTTCTCCTTTCATGTAACACAAAACCTGTTTGGAGGCTATAGTTAAATAGCAATTCCAGAGGCCCAGACAGGCCATGTTTCATGCTATTTAGAAGGCATCCTGGGATATTTTCTGGGCACATTGATGCACTGTTCTTGGCCTTAGAGAGAGCATTAAGGACCTGTTCCCTATTGATAGCAGGGAGAGTTATATTAGATGGTATTTCCTGAGGGTAGGTTGAGGGGGAGAGAGAGATAAAGTTGGAGATGAATTTGTCAGCTAGTAGTTTGCTATTTCTTCTGGCTCAGTATAGGTGGTTCCATTTACAATGAACTCTGTAGAGAATTGTGTATTGCCTTTGAGGTTGCAGACATAGCTAAATAATGCTTGTGGTTATCCTTGGCCTGGGAGGCCAGATTCACCTCAAATTTGGCTTTGGTAGACTTTATTTGTTCTCTGATAGTCCAAGTTCCCATCAAAGGTAAGAAACATATCCTGTAATTTGTGTTCATGACATAAACACCTTAACCGTTATGCCAACCCTGGACCCTTTCACCTTATTGCTTGCTTTTGAAAGTCATAATCAAACATTGTTTAAAATGTTTTAAAAATGGCTGGTTCCATGGGTGAAGAACTAACTACAGACCAGGTCTACAAGTGATTCAGTGTTAGGGCAGGAAACAGTGACAGATTTTCTGTCAATTATATCAAGGGGGGGGGGTCTCTTTAGCTATACAAACAGCCACTGGAGGAGACCAGATGGTTAACACACACCATAATTAGCCTGGAAATGTAGAAGAGGTATAATGTAAACCATGATTAGCATATACAGCCTGTACTGGAGTCACTGCATACTATACATGAGAGTAGCTGGGTAGAGAATACAATAATAAACTTCCAAACCACAGAAAACCACAACATGTGTTAGCCTGCCTCAGCTTGACCCTAACCCCAGCTAGTAATTTCCCTGACAAGTCAGTGATGGAATGAATGAATCATAACATTAGGAAAGGGAAATATTGGTCAAGGCACAGAGGAAATGATGTTTCATAATTAAAATGAGTAGATTCCTTACTTAGGAGTATCATTTGACCATGATCATGATTCTAATTTAAAGCAAAATGTTGTGAATTATTAGTCCAAAATTCAAAGTGACTTACAAAGATGGTTCAAAACATGTTTTTTTCTTTTAGCTGCTCTGGTGGCATAGAGGGATAAAGCCATGACTACAGCCCAGCTGTCTCAGGTTTGATTAGTGGCTCATGTGACTGACAGAGCAGCAGGGAAAAGATGGGCCTGTCCAGCCAACATGTAAAGATGCTCATTGATATGCTCCCTAAGAGGATGCATGGCCCAAGAGGGAAGTAGTGAGCATGGTCCAAAGTAGGAAGTAGGTCTCATATGTTATCAACAATTGGGGGGAGTCATATAAAAATTACCCCAGATGGAAGCAAAGATAAGCCAAACCCCCAGGACATACTTGGGATCCATATCATGTCCCAGCAAAAATGAAGTAAGTCTGCGGGGGGTGGAGAGTAGCCGGTAGATCCATCACGGACATTGGGTACTGATGGCCAAGTTAGTAAGCCTGAGGTCCAAGGGGACAAAAAAGTATTTTTCTTTTCTTTCAAAAGTAGCTGTTGTTAAAATTAATGTTTAACCTGTAATTTTATTTCATATTAGAGAAATAAATCAAATTTTCCTTCAAAAATGTTAAGGCCATAGAGTAAGTGTTAATTAATTACCTATTGTCTCAGAATTATATATAAATCACATACAGTAGACTAACCCTACCAAAAACAGGAAGGTTCAGCTTTACCTAACTCTGAACAATCTTATAGTTATTGTAGATAAATTATAGTCAACTAATAACTTAAGAGTCAGAGAAATCTCATAGCAACCATACTGGCTAAATAGCTTATATAAAATGATTAATCATATCTATGTGATCCTCCTTCTCTATCTTTTAAATAGGTCTAGTATTGAAAATAAAAAAATCATAATTTTTTTGTAGATATAATAAATACTTTTCAAAAACTAAAGAAATAGTTATGCTTGGCTGACTTGTTATCTCCTTTTACAACCAATACAACATCCCAATATTTTGATTAATAATCAATTGATTGATTTCTCTACTTTTCTTGGACTAAAAGACAAGCCTATATAGGATTCTGTTTCCTACTCTGCAGAACAAATAAGCATTACTATGGAACTGTCTAAAGGCTATCCGTCAATAATAAATCAAATCTTGAATTTAATTAAAATGAATTACAATTGTTAACATTAAATGACACAGAAAGTTCTCAAATTAATCACATTTTTAGAGATCCTCCCTCAAAATGAAACTTTATATAATGGCTATAAAGTAGCCTTGAACTATAAGTATGCACATCTATATTTGCTTTCAAAATGTTCGTCCTCTTAAGAGTCAAAGTTTTTTTAACAACAATTATATTCATACATCAGTTACTGTTAGTTTGAAATACATTCCTTTCCAAAATTATATTTTACTCATTTAAAATTTTAAATATGCTTATTTTTCTCCTCTTAAAAAAGGCAAACTAACTCTCAGTCCTATCTAGTGAACGACTAGCTGCAGTACTAGAAAAGATGACATTTTTTCATATATTTTTGCAATGTAAATTTTCTAATCAACTTTGCAAATTAAAAAAATCCAAGATTTGTATGTAGTTAAATGAGATAAAAGAAATGGCATGGTGTGTGCTAGTTACATGTTTTCCCTACTTAAATTATAGTATAACTAAAAGGTGGTTGAAACTCAGTCTTGTAAACTGGGCAGAATTTGTACAAGTTGCAAATTAATACTTGAAAACTCTCAAAATAATTCACATTCAACATTTTAATAATAGGGATAGTAAAAGTACTAAACAATGTCAGATATTACTGAAAATCCAAACACAGTGGCTTACTTTTAATCAGTTAATCACAATTACTGTCATCAGTATTTATGTAAGAATTATTCCTTTTTACTATACTATTTCTATACTTCCTTTTAAATGTTCCTTTGTATTTTTTTTCTTTCAGTTGAGTGAATAATTCAACTACAAGACATGTATCAAGTACTTCAGTTATAATATTTTATTATCATTAGTTATGCAAATAGTATACATGATTGTAGAAATTGCAGTAGTCTATGATTTATGTGTTGTTAGTTGTTTTTAAAATTCAATAAATGTAGTTAAAAATACATACCTGTTAGTACCTATATTATTATTTGAAAAAGAAAAAAATATATATAATTATCATTCAGCACAGCAGTATTTTATTGAGCTAAGCCTTTCAGGGAAACATCTTGAGGTACTTAGTTGAAAATTGTTAATTTTAAATAATAAAATTGTAGTAAAACAGAAACCAGTGTGATGGTTCTGAAGCAAGTTTTGTTTCTTGGAAATGCTGTTGCCATATAACAGTGCACACAGAAACATCTGCAGACAATTCTTGAAAGAGGCTCATCCTTAATTTAGCTTAAATAACAGTTTTAAGACTTTCAGATAACAATAATTATTCAAGACCAGCAAGTCCTGAACTACTTAAATTGGTGTATTTAATTCATACAGCGCACAGTTAAAGACAGTAAAATGAACATCATTCTGACAGTTATACTTCTCTCAGTACTCATTAAGTTAGCCACACTTACACTATTATTTTTTATGCAAGTGCTGATATGGAGTAATTGTTAAGTTTAAATATATTTTTCAGTGATGCTAAGTTTACTACTGTGCAGTTTGAAGAATTTCTGTGATGCTTGACACACTGCGTGTCTCTTCCATGAGCCCTTGTCTATTTATTATGGGGAAAATCCAAATACTTGAACACTGAAACTGAAGTTGCAACACATGTATAGCATAAGCTTTACATCTGAATAAACACTAGATTTCTGTTTCTTTTTCTTTCCGTTCTAAACTCTTGAACTATTTCTGGTAGTACCCTTTGTCAGCCCCAAAGCTGCATTCCAGAAAATCAATTTCCTATTTATTTGAACTCATGGTATTAAAGCACTTTCAGACTTAAATTAATTATCACAAATGTCATATGACAATGGGTCAGTGGACTGAAACATGTTAAAATACAACAGATGGCTTCATAGCAGGCTGAACAGTGGTTCTGTCTTTCCTTCTGTTCAGATTCCACAGTGAAGAAATTATAGTTAACAAAAATAAATGAAAAACATGCTTCCCTGATGCTTAAAGCTGGTATTCATGAATTAATGTTCTGTTTCAAACTGCATTTCAAGTCCATACTTAAATATATCTCTCAGCAGCTTTTCTTTGGTCTCTTGAAAAAAGTTATTTTCTACTATGTTTTACAAAAACAAAAATACATTCAGACACTTAGTTGGAACAGCTTGGAGAAATATCTTCCTAGACACTGACAATCAAGCCAAAAATAAAGCATTTTCATTTTTGCTGTTAATGATTGTAAGAAGATGAAAAAAACAACATATCAAAATATGTTATATTGGGAAGAACTGTGGAGGAACTTAAGCTTAGTTACACATTAATGTAAGTAGGCTGTCTGAGAAAGTCAATGAGTATTTTACTAAACATTCAAAAACAGTAAGTGAGGTATTTTGACTAAAAAAAGATCAATCTGCACAGAGAGAAAGACAGACAGAAAGCTCATGTAATTATTTCACATAAAACATTTTGAAATAATTCTTAAATTACAAAGTCCAAAAATGTTATTGTGCTGAAATTTATTTAGCTATATAGCCAGATTTGAGAAATGAAACTTAGCATTGCCCTTTTCCATAAATCAAAACCAAAGAACCTATGTGATAGACAAGACTTTTCTTTGTGACAGGCTAAGAAAGATAAAGTCAGGAAATCTAAACCTTTAAGTTCAAACTAAAGATATGGTGATGAAATCAAATCAGAATTTATAGAACCATGACAGCATGCAAACAATGAAAGATGAAGCATAATTCATATCTGCTAATAGAACTCAGATCATCTGAATCCTACTCAGGGCAAAGGGGGTAATGGTTACTTGGATGATATTGTATTACAGGGACTTGTCATAATGTACTGTTAATCATATTTAGAAGGGTTAAAAAGAAATGCATTGATATTTACAAATGATACAGTCATATTAAATTCCTTTGCAACAAGACCAGTATGCAAGATAGGGTGGAAAGGATAATACAGAACTTAGCAAGATATTTACCAATACAATAACATGGAGTGTGGTAGAATTTCACAACAGAAGCAAATGATCCATAAACAATGCAAGCAACTGCTGCCTGAAACACATCAAACAGTAGAAAGTTAAGCTGTCTTGTGATCATCATTTAATCTGATGCTAGATTGCCAAGTAAACATTAATAGATTCCAGGAATAAAACATCTGATACTCAGAAAAAAATCACGAAAGGCTCATCATAGTTCCTTGCTTAGCTATTTTGCTACTATTATTAAGTTGTGGGAAACATCCAATAGTTTTTTTTTTCATTACGCCAGTTTGATCTCTCACCATTCAATATCTGGTTATCTGTGTATGAAAAAATACTCATTAGGTATACAGGTCTTATGAGGTTATCTCATACTGGTTAAATCTGGACTTTCAGAGCTGTTCGACCACATTTGCAAAGTTGTCTACAAGATTCAAAGTATCAGAGTTCTTTAGTGTAAGATTCTTGTCAGATAGTACACTCACATTTGGTGCCGAAAGATAAAAAAAAAGTAGGATCTATTCTCACTCTAGGTGATTGGATCACTTTTCAAATTGTTGACATTGCAGTATAACATTAGACAATGCTGCAGTCCTGAGTGTGCCATGCTTCAGATGTGATGTCAAACTGAAGTCACATCTGCTGAGTTGGTGGTAGTTCAGATGGATGTAAAAGATGCTCAGATACCTGTTAAAAGGATTATGGGAAGTCCTTTGATTTCCTAATTAAATTTCTCTTAGTAAGAAGTTGGATCTTCCCTGAAAAGAAGGAAACATCACTTCCAGCCTCATATGGTGGGCATATGAGACTAACCCGATTATCAAAGCATAAATAAAAATAAAAATAAGAAAAATAGTTCTGATACATTTGTCTCCCTAGTTCAACATGCAGATGGCAAATAAATGATTACACATTACAAAGGCATTATAACCTTTATGATATAGTATGTGGTTTAGACTTAAATATGCTAAAATTATTCTGTTCTTACATTAATTATATGTTGCTTGCTGACTTCAAATAATGTAAGACAGAATTAAGTTGGATTTTCAGAATTTAAATAACTGCTGCAGTTGTGTTTGTTGAATTAAACAGCAGCAAATATTTCAATAAGAATAAAAAAAAATCTTGAGACATAAATATTATATTCAGACTTAGATGACTGAAGAACCAGCATTGATTTTGACAAAAAAATGCCTGCTAAAATACAAGATATTGAACTGCAATTACTTAATCAAGTAAAATGTACCAGTTGAAGTAATATGGTAATTATATTACATTCAATTCAGAAGGTGGCAGTTGTAAGTGCTCAAGTTACATGAGACACATGTCAGACTGGTGTACTATGTTCAAGATAAATATTGCTGATAAAGCTCAGAGATTATTAACATTAAATCAAGGCAAACCTATACATATACCTGTATGGTGCAGTGGTGCAGTGGCAACATTGTCACCTCACAGCATGAGGTTTTCTGGTTCGATTCTTGGCTGAGTTGCCTTCTGTGTGGAGTCTTTATGTCCTCCCAGCATTTGTGTGGGTTTTCTTCGGGTGCTCCAATTTCCACCCACATTACAACGACATGTGTCTGGAGCATTTCTCTCTGGGCCTCCACTGAAAATTGGCCTTGTTCCAAGTTGGACTTTCCTGGTTAACAAATGTTAAACAAATAAATATAAAAATGGCATACTTTGTACATCTGCGACAAAAAGTCCACTCAAAGCCTTCTGAAAAATACAGTAAATAAATAGTATAATGTTTCCAAATGCATGTAGTAGTATAAACAAGATATAGACTCTCTCTCTCTCTCTCTATATATATATATATATATATATGTATATGTGTGTGTATATGGGTCAACTTCTAAATCTTGAAAGCTCATAATCTTGAAATTCAAAATACTGAGTCCAAAAGTTCAAAAATACTAAATTTCATAATATCAAAAAAACAGAGGACACCAACACTTACAATATTCCAGCACAACTACATAACAAAACATGCTACTCTTCTCCAATGATAAGCAGGGGGGCAAGCCCCCATGCACCCCCATACTCCCTGATACATAAGAATATCAACTCCAAGATCACACTCCACAGAAGAAAAGGGCAAACATAGCATTATGTGCTTCATAACTGCCTGTTGTAACCTTAGTCATGCTCCCTTTTAATTTGCTATACTACAACATAACTCATCTTAGTGTAGTAAAGTGCGATCTCAGAGTTGATATATTTAAGTAGCAGGGGGTGTGGGGGGGGTGCAGGGGGGCACAGCCCCCCTGGTAATAGTTGGAGTAAACTAATATGCTTTGTCTTTTATTTGTTTCCTTATGTACTTCTGGTGGAGTGTAATAAGTGTTAGTATCCTGTAGTTTTTTCAATATTATGGAATTCAGTATTTTGTGTTTTCAGTATTTTGAACTTTGAAGATTTTGGACTCAGTATTTTGAATTTCGAGATTATGAACTTTCAAGATTTAGAAGTGGACCCATATCAAAAAAAAAAAAAATATATATATATATATATATATATATATATATATATATATATATATATATATAGATATACACACACACATATGCAATGAAATGTTCTAAAGAGTACAAGCAGTGAAAATTGTCTGCCCATACTAGAATATGCAATATGCAAACAATGCACACAGTAACATATTTGGGTGGCTGTGGTGATGCAGCGAATAGCACTGGCACTTCATAGCAAGAGACTCTCCTATTCGATTCTCAGCTGGGTTGCTTTCTGTGCAGAGCATGCATTTCCTCCCTGCAGTCACGTGGGTTTCCTCTGGGGGCTCCAGTTTCCTCCCACATTCCAAATACATACAGTAAGTGGATTGGACACTCGAAATTGGCCATAGGTACATGCGCAAGTGAGTGGTTCAGATGAACTACTGCAGCAATGCTACCCACCCAGCAGTGTAAACTTTGGCTCAAGATGATTGTCACTGTTGTAGTGACACCCTGACCCCATGTGCAAAATGGCAAAAGGATGGATGGATGGCACACAGTAATATATTAGCACTATTTAATGGGAGACATTCAAGGCATATTTAGTGTCCCACATTCAAAGAGGGCCATCATATTATAGTAATACATGAATGCAACAATATGAAATACATTTTAGATAAAATGGGTAACTTTTAAATAAATAATATATTTCTAGCAAAGTGTAATACTTTAAGGAAGATCTTACAAAACATGTGGCACTCATAACAGCACCTTCATGAAGCAAACAGCACCCTCATGAAGCAAACTCCTGCTCAGAGAAAGGCAGCCTGGCATGTCAGCTATCTCAGAGGAGGGAAATGTTAACTTTTCCATCATAAACTTCAACTTGCAGATGGCCAAACTAAGAAATGGTAAAAATATATCAAAGCCTAAAATCTACTTATCAGCTACAGGGTACCGCTGTAAAAAGAGATTTTACTTTAAGTATTTTTTTATCTCATCAGTTTTTCTAAGTGTTCTTGTGCAGTTTTGATGTTTTCTGTAATTTATTTATTACAAATATTCTAATAAATTACTATTGTCCAGATGTGCACAGTTGTAATACTGAGACCACTATCCTTAGCCTTTTGTTTAATTCTAATCTTTTGCCCAATTTTCCAATGTGTGCATTTATAAGCACCATTGTACGACCACACGGCTTAGTATCTCTCTGCCATATCCTACAAGTATATTATGTAGTTATACTAATGTACTTCATGATTCTTCATTCTCAATGTTTTGTTCACAACACATTCTCAGAGTATACTGCTTATACTAAAATTAAACTTCATTCCTGCTTCTAGCAAAATATTTATGTTCCACATGAATATCCTGTGTCTCTATATGACACTTTTTTTTACATTTTTTTCATCTTTTTCATTATATCCCGGTATGGATATTTAGCCAGGCTTCATGACTTGTTTCATTAAATATACTAAAACAGAGATGTCCTTTGCAGTCTCACTACTTAATATTTTAATGTTTTTCTATGCTTATTTTTAGAATGATTTGTATGGGTGCAATCTTCTATGGTCCATTGTGACAGAAAAGAACTGTTTAGAAAGTGAATACTTAACTAGTGGTCCTTTGGATGAATGTGATCAAAGGCATTCTTAAAAAAAAAAAACAGATATGGAAAGAAGAAAGAATAATTAAGTCCTTATGATGTTTTCATTGCTGAGGACATTCCCTAGGTTCAGATAGCCCAATTTGTTGCAGATGTGCTGAACTTGACCTATTTGCTATTTTGTCTGGATTGGACAGTGCTTTAAGGATGGTGAAGTTGAACTAAGCAACATGCATTTAGTTTTAGAAGTCATGACTTTAAGAGCACATTGGAGGACATGGTGGATTACAAGTGCTTGATTGACTTGTGTGTGTGTGTGTGTGGGGGGGGGGGGGTCTGTCTTAAGTGCCTGGACTACATTTTCTTGATATGTTTTATATAGTACATTTTATGCCCTATGACATTGCTGGTGACTCTCACTTTTAAACCTCTTACGTCTATGTTCTTGGACAAGGTTGTACTAAATCATATTGCAATGCACCAATGAGCTCAATAAGCTGTTTTTTTTTTTGCTACGGGTGTGCACTCTGGGATACATTAAACTGGTCTGCAGGTTGTTGTTTTTTCTGGTTACTGTTGATTCTTTTCAAAGAGAGTTATTACAATACACGAGGCTGAACTAAAATAAACAAGGTAAAGCCAAAATTGTATATTCAAACCTTGGGCTTATCTGTACACTGGCATAGTGATCTGAAACTTGTTTGATGATGCAGCAACTGTTTTGAAAGACTGGAAATGAAGTTAACATAAACATAACAGAAACTGGTGCTATAAGGCAAAATTATGACACCATTGTTGACTCCACTAAATCGCTGGAGCCCAGAAAGTGTCAGAAATCTACAATAGCTCATGCAATAAGCTTTTTTTTTTCAGGATTATGGACATGTATGTAGGAAGTGAGACCTTAATGCAGCACATTCTGGAAGTGACACCTTAATCCATCACCAGTATGACAACATGAATATGGTATAGGCTGCTGTTTTAAGTTATACCTTGAAGGGCCTACCTATGGATCTTCTCTGCATTTGTGTTTGAGAGGCTTAAGTGCAAAAATGTAATGTTGCAATGAGCTTTGCTACAGCTCATTGTAATGTGTGAGCTGGAGGTGTGTTTTTTGTTGTTTTTTTTCCACATTTTCTTCACTGTGCTGTGACCACGGAGTTGATATATTAAATTTTGTGGAGAGTAGGGGACTTCTTCCCCTTATTGCCACTGGCACAGAGGGGCTTCATCTACTGCAAAAAAAAAAAGACAGCTTTATGTGTTATTTAATTTTTTGTCTCACCGTTTTCAATATTTAATTTTCAATAAACACTGAGCCAAAAGAAAGATCATTGATGGCTCGTAGCTAAACCACTTTGAAAACATGATGACTGCTCATATTAGAAATGAGAACATTGATTATTGGAGAAACACTTTAGTTGACATCCTCATTTTTCCTGCCTAGATGCACAATTCATATCAGTAACACTAAATGAATATAAATGTCATATACAACTAACGTTATAAAATATGTCGGGAATTTTGTACATAAGTGGATGGGGTAAGCTCAGTGATGGGTTCATTTTAACACTGCTAAAAACCTGAAGTGCTTCCCATTTCTAATAAAATGTTACCACATCTCTCATTGTCGTTACTATTAGTTTATTCCAGAAGATGAATAGTAGAATCTCCTTTTTGAACTGACCAAAAAAAAAAAAATGCACGAGATTGTGCTTAACCTCATAACTTTATATATATAAATATATATATATATATACATATATATATATGTATATATATATATATATATATATATATATATATATATATATATATATATATCTGTTTATTGTTTTCCTTTGGGACTTATCTTTATTTGGCCCCTAGTACTTGGAAATGAGGACTGGAAAACCTGTTAAATCAATGCAATACCATATTATGGGGATTGTTAATAAGCTAATGACCTTAACCATCAATCCCTATGTGGAAAGGTGGATTGCAAACTGGCTGAAGGACAGGATGTATGTTGTCATGGTTGGTGATGTTTCCTCAGTTAGGGAGAATGTGGCCAGTGACAATCTCCAGGGTCTCATACTAGACTTTCTCCTATCTATTTCTCTCACCTAAAGGCCAACAATGAGAATATATGGCTCACTAACTTCATTGATGATTGTAAGCTGAGAATAGTTTTTATATAAACCAGTGATAAATATACTTCAATTACAACTAGTGCAGTTACCTTTTGGTGTATCAAAAAAGAGCTCAAACTAAATGTTAAGAAATTCTATATCATCTTCTTCAAAAAATAGCAAATTCCTACTAGCTTCTGTAGGAATGACAATATACTCTCCATGAGTCTGTTATCAGGGGCTTGGGAACCTGTATCAATGTCTCTCTCTCTTTCTCTGTCTCTCTTTCGATCACCATGTAGCAAATGTAGTCAGAAAACACTTCTATATCTCACAGGCCTTGCCCTCATGGAAAATTAAATACAAAGGCCATTTCAAATAAAACCAGGAAGATAATCTTCTCCTGTAATGTACCCTGGTGATGCCCATTATAACATATAATGCACCCTTTGGCATGTGTCTCACTAGCTATATCAACAAGCCCCCCCCCCCAAAAAAAAAAACACAGAGGTTCCTAACAAAAAAGATTTCTGGCCTCAAAAATATTAGTTAAGAAGAAAGTCTGGAATCACTATCTCACACACCTGCTGTACAGACTCTTACAGGGAGATCTAAGCCTTGCTTTCAGTGCCATCAGGGATAGCATATTCTGAGACCTTCTCCTTTTTCTGATACACTAGACAATCTCGACGTACTGAAATCTCGAATTTCAGTACGTCAAGACCGAATAGTGGAAAGTGCAGTTACTCGAAACTACATTATACCGAATGTGGAAGTGTCAAATCCACAAATGTCGAATCTGCCGCTATCGTGGTGTCACGTTCGTTACATGTGGTGTGGTTTGTGGATTTATCTGGGGTTTCAGGTAAGTGTTGTGTGTTTGGGGATATTGGGTAGGGATTGTAGTGTGTGTGAGTGTTTGCGGTGGTGTTTTTTTTGTGTGTGTTTGTGTGTTTAGTGCATCCTCAGAGTCAGAATGCTTGCCCCCCTGCTTATAGGTAGGTTAGGTGTGTTTCTGTGTATTATGTTTGTTTAGTTAGGTAGGTGTATGTGTGTGTGATTATGTCTTGATTTGTGTGTGTGTGTGTGTGTGTGTGTGTGTGTGTGTGTGTGTGTGTGTGTGTGTGTGTGTGTGTGTGTGAATGGTCGCAGTTGTGGTATTCGTGATTGTGGGTTTTCGTGTATGTGGGTTTTCAACTATTCAGTCTCAAAATACTGAAATTCAACATTTCAGTACTTCGGGATTGTACAGGGAATCCCCTTTTTCACATATCAAATAGTGTAGCCAGTATTAGAACAAGAGAGCTCAATTTACATCAGGTATTAAAAAAGTAAATTGAGAGAGATTTTCATTAACTAGCACCACTTGGATAGAATTCACTTGCACGTCAGACAATGTGACTTTATGTCAGCCTTCAGACTTATTGTAGACAAATGGATGAGTGCACTAAATTACACTCTGGGAAAAAAAGAGGTTGTGTCCTCCTTGAAAAGCTGGAAAAGTCTGAGAGTGCTTATTGTCAAGCCACACATGATCTCTTGTCAAATAACATAGTTGTTCCTTTTTTTTTCAATGATTCCTATGATTCTTGTGATCAGTCTCTCATGTTTGCTGTAGAGCAGAATCTTTCAAATTTGACAAAAAGACTGCAAGACTTCCATATATTTTGGTCTTTAGAATTACTGTCTGGCTTCTGTATTATTGTGGAATATGCTGTATTCAAACCCAGGACAATGTTTATGACAATCCTATACTTACCTCTGTTACCCCAAGAAGGTTTACTTTTTGAACTGGTTTATCTTATGATTATTGGAGGTTCATTATTTGGGGTTTAAGTTATGTTATCCAGGATGTTGAACATGCTGGATTTCTATGACTTAACAAATTGTGATCTTCAATATAATTCTTACTTGGATTATTTTGACTTGCAATTTACAACTATTTGGATGTGTTATGCAATCTCCGAACTTACTGGTAGCATATACAACTTCAACAGATCCCCAAGAGGAGTTATTACATAAGTCACCACATGAAATGTTACACCTAACAAGGCTGCTACTGAAACCATTAACCTAGAATTTTTGCCATGATGTGAAAGTCTTCTCCACCCACATCTATCTACTAACTAAATAGCTGCACAATGACAAAAAAGGAGAAACATGTTTGCAAAAGTGAGCAAGGTACTCAAATTACTGTGACCATAAATGCAACTAAATTCCCCAGCACTAACCCTACCACTGAATTTGTTAGGGACTTGGGTTGCAGTCACAGCTTCATCACTGCAGCTAGCCAGTTACAAAACTTTTTTAAGAGATGTGCTTATGACTTTCAAAAGCAAACAATAACTTGAGAGGGAGAAAAACTGTGTAGAGTAGCAATGGTAGGAGGAGGAGGAAAAACCTGTAATTGGTTAAAGACATGTAGTAAAACAAATCTTACCTGCCCATCTTTATCATTGCATGCTAAACCTAACCCCATTCCAACCCTAATCCTACCTATTTCCTTAGAAACCTCCATGTTGTAACACTACCTATATTTAGGCAATGTATATTAGACTTTAGTGGTTGGGTTTTTGTTAATTGGTCATAAAATTAAGTTGTTTTTCTTTTGAAATCAATTTTTGTTTCAGTTTTTGTTTTTCAGCATGCCATCATTGATCACCTGAGTTTCAGTTCTTGTGAATGTTGATAACTCAACATATTTTCACACACACTATTTAAACACACTCACATGTGCATGCACACACACACACACACACACACACACACACACACACACACACACACACACACACACACACACACACACACATACACACACACACACACACACACACACACACACACACACACACACACACACACACACACGTGCAATCTTTGTAACTTTCTGAATTGCAGTATAGCAGCTATTTTCCCAGTAGATTTGACTCTGTAGCCCAATCATATTACATAGTTAATTAGAAAATATAAAACATTTTTTGTAGTGCTGGCCAACATTATTTAGTGGGTCTATATCATATGAGAGAATCGCACAAATTGCGAACACTCATAATCTCAAACGTAGCGGACCTCGAACTTCCTATTTTGGGGGGCTGCACATACATTCCATATTCCATTTATCTTAGTATTTTTCAGTTCTTTCAATGATCTGAGGTTTTGTGCTTTTTGCCTTATTGATCATCATCCTGAATGAGAAGGGAATGCATTTTGATTAAAACTTTTAAATATAAGGGAATCAAGTAGAGCTCCTGCTCTTTATTGACATGGAAACCACTTTATTTATTACTGTGTAATGATGTTCTATCCTATGGGATAGTGTAAATAAATGGCAAATTCTGATGGAGATGATTTACTAGTTGACAAGGATCAATTTGGATCCTGAAGGTAATATAAAAGGTTGAGTAGTAGGAGTCTTTTTTGATGGCTTCAGTGCTACAAGAGGCAGATAGCTAGAAATTTTCCATGCCTTTAAGATTTCTTTTTGTAATTTTCACGCTGGTCTATTTGATGTGGAACACAATAGATAAATATAATTTTAACCATATACTAGGTATTTGAAGGGTTAAATGGTTCTGCATGGTTTTGATGATGGACTAGAATGAAAGCCTGTGGGCACAGATCATAGTTTCTGGGTAGTGTAAATACTTTGGCAAGGATTAATAAAGAACTACAAGAAGTGTAGTAATTGTGTTGGTGTTGTGCAGCACCACCAACACAATAACATGCTATCTGGTATTCATTAGGTGGCTCTACACAATGTGTAGAGCCAGCAAACAAAAGGAAACAACAGACTATGCTAATGAAAGCATAATGAGCTGGAGTACAAGCTAATTAATCAATCCAACATGACAGAACTATAAAGGAAGCAATAAAGCAATTGTGTACCCTTGGTGTAGGCCATACCCCTCAACCTCTTAGAGCAAGAAATGTTGACAAAGTCTGACATAATAGGGAGAAAATGTTGCACTTATAAACTTAAAAAGTTGCAAGAATAACAAGATTTGTGGAAGCAAGTATATGAAGTCTGAAACTCAAATGCATTTCATTATTGACTGACTTTAATCCTTAGATCATACCAGTGACTTGTCGAAAAAAGCCCACAATTTTTATGAGGAACAAACCAAAAATATGAGGCGCAAATCTGGTCATTCTGGGAAAATCTGTACAGTTCTGATATACGGTGTCGGCACCTGCCATGTACACTAAAACCTTTTGAAATAAAAGCATGATTACACTTCCAAAAAAAAAAAAAAAAAAAACATGATGGTGGGGCTACTGCTGCTATTATTATGTTATATTTAGAACTGGCTTTAAAACATGATGCTGCTGCTGTCAGACCTTGGTCAAGAAAAAGAAGGGTGCTTGGACCCCACCTGACTTACCATGGACTGCATGAAACAGAAATTGTTTAGGCATACAGGGTGGACAGGGAAACACTGGAAGAAATATGCATCCTCTGCCACCCCCACCTCAGGCCACAGGGAAATCATAGAGAACCCATCCCAGTGGAAACAAAGTTAACTGTAACATTACTTAAACTAGCTGCTGGTACTTTACAGAGACCCAATAGAGGACATATTAGTGATGTCACAGGCATCAGTCTCTAGGATATTACATCAGTTTTTAAATGCAATGCTACTACACACAAGGGGGCATATCTGTTTCCCACAAAAAAAACACAGGCCAGAGCAAGAGCCATGCAGGAATTTTATGCAATCCTACACTTCCCTGAAGTTTTGTTAGGCATAGATTGCACACACATAGAAATAAAAGCCCAACCTGGAGAAGAGGGAAGAAGGTACATCAACAGAAAAGTTTTCCACTCTATAAACTGTCAGGTTATCTGTTATGCTTAAGGGATCATCTACAATGCCGGTGGTAGGTAACCCAGGCAGTTTCCACAGTTCACACTTATGGCATACTTGTAAGCTGTGAGTTGTACACCAGTTTTGCTAAAGGTGGGATTCCTCAAAGGCATCTAGTGGGAGATGCAGGTTATGCCTTGGAACTGTCGCTCATGACACCCATGAGAAATCCACACAACCCCACTGAACATGGAGAAAATGAAGCCCATTCACGAACTAGGTATATCATTGAACATGTGCTTGATTTGCTTAAATCAAGGTTCTGTTGCATATGCACATCATGAGATGCACTGGAGTATGACCCTGGCACCTGTGCAGAAATACTTACAGTATGTGCCATGTTATACAATGTAATTCTCAGAAAACAGCTTCAACAAGGACAGCAAGGAGCAGGACCACCGTGTCAAGGACCGCAGGCAGGGCAAACAGCAGCAGAAGGTACAGATGAGGAGTCTGATGAAGAACCACAAGTTGTAGATGGTGCTGGCAGATAGGGGCATGACAATATGCCTGGGCTCTGGCTAAGAGGCAAAAAATAACAAATATATCACTGCTTAGCTCAATGCCTTAGATCCTATGCACATACACACAGGAAAACTGATGCCTGAAAGACACCATAACAGACAGGGACAACCCCCCAAGAACACAACTTGTACCTGTAGTAACAACTTTAAGGGAACAAAGTTATATAACTGATAACTCTCATATGGAAAAAAGTATATAACCCTAAGCAGAGCCTTTTGTCTGAGGTGTACAGCTATGTCAATAATAACTGCTCTATAATATGTTTGCAACATACAGGTATGTGTTTGAACTAATATTCCGCATCAAGCATTTCAACTGACCACCATCCATAAAACATGGGACAGGTCAATTAAATTCTCATTGGCACAACTATACCAAGAAGCAAGAATTAAGTATCTAATGCTTATAATGCAAATACTAACTGAAAAATGATGCAGAACAACACTGCAGAAGTAATCCATTCAAAAATGAGTAGGAAGAAGAAATCAACAATTTTAGCACTACAATACATATAGATAAATACAATCTTGTGAATAAGCATGCATCAGCTATCCACTTTGTGCATCAGACTTATATGCAACCCTAAGTCACAAAGGCATGTGCAAAGAACAGGCACAGCCATCATCATTTGCACATGGTGTGTGGGAGGGAATGGAGGGTATGGCTGACACAAAGAAATGAGAGTGTGCAAGTAAGAAACATATGTATCTTTCAGAGTATACAGTGCTTGGGACCAGTATCAACAGATGTACAGCACTCAACAGTACTGTTTATATAGTTTGCATGTGTGTAAAGTGGTTTGAGTAAATCAATTATGTTTTCTATGCATGTGTTTGCATTATCACAATCAAGCACTGTGCTACAACTATGTCAAGGCATCTTAGACAGATGTGAGGTGAACATGGTAGACTACTCAGTCCAGCTTCATTGCTCCCAACTGTGACAGCCACCTCTGCCATGAGTTGCACTGCTTTTTCTGTGGCTCTCCTTAGAAGTTGAGTTGATACCTGAATGGGAGCAATGTATAATGGATAAGCTTTCATCAGAACTATGTCCAGAACCATGACTTCATGGCATACCATGTCTGGGTGTGGACATTGCAATCACTGAATGAGCAGTGGCTGTAGTGTCACTGTGTGAGCAGTATCTTTCACAGCCATATCTGCTAACACCAGAAAATGGAATGGCTTTCAGGCTATGGGACTGCACACCCTCCCCCAACAGACATTCCATCACAGAAACGGCCCAGTCCAGTATGCCACTCATCATATATAAGGAGTTGCCCACATAACTCAGGGAATCACTCATATCAGAATGCACAACATTTAGTAGTCACACTATCTATTATCTTCCTCTTTCTATCTTTCTGAGGCCCAGGTTGAATGTGCTTATGCCTCCACTATGGCCCTAAACATACGTCTAATGGCACCTAATGACATACCAGTTTCAGAGGGAGAGTGGACAGTGGGCCTCCTCTGAGAAACCTCACCAATGATCCAGTGTTCACTACACCTTCACAATGGCTACCGGGAGAGTCTACCAGCTAGGGAACCAGAGTAACCATACTAGCCCGATCAACTCTGTCAACCTCAACATGTCCCATAGCAGAGATCTCAAAGGAATCTCCCCAGTATGATGTAAGGGCTTAACTAACCATAGTCCTGTGTGTAATTTGAGTATGCACATTAGGTATAAAATCATTTGCATTCCTGAATACCAAAGTTACACTAAGTGTAGGGAATGTAAACATGGTGTAAGTACCTAAACAGTTGCATGCACATACCCTAGAAATGCAAGGACAATCATTGAGAAGTGCCCCCAGTTAACGTCTCTAATAACCCAGACTGCTGGAATAATCACCTTTCATTGTTTCCCTTCTTTGATATACACATACTAAGGGTGTGTCAGGGAGAAGAGATTTAAAAAAATCTTTAAGTACATTGACTGATTTAAGAGAATGACAGTCTTAACATTCAATTGCTGGCTTAAATGACCACTGTTACTGGCCCTTAGTAGGAAATGTTGTTCATAGTAAAGAGAGTACTACAAGTATTGTTAAGGAGAACATATGGCAAGAAAACAGCAATACAGTTGTTATTATGAAGGCATAAATAATGAAATTATGCACAAGAGAGAAAGAAAGGGATATACCTAAAGTGACTACAGTATTTGATTAATATCATGTGAGTACATGCCTCTTCTATTTGTTGTCAATATCCTATCACCCAGACATTCACAATCAAATGTGAAAGAACAACTTTCATAACTTGTGTTTCTTGCATTTTCAAAGTGACTAGATATCACCTTGCTAATACATGTCTTTGTCTACAGCAGCTCTGGGAAATAGTGTGAAATTATTGCTTTCAATGCCATTGTTTGAGGGTCCAAATCCATACAGGTTCTTATTTCAACATAACATATTTAATCAATCATGTACACGTAAAATGTCTGATATCCAATAATTTTATATATTTTTCTTGTATCATTTGTATACCACTTGGCAGCATGAAGATCAATTTCATGGCTTAAGGAAAATGTGCAAAAATTTAGTTCAGGCCGCCATAGGTAGCATAAGTCAACCAGGTGGCACTGCACAGCCATCAGCACTCTAGATAGTACTCAGGGAAAAATACACCTAACAGTTAACATTCTATGTAGGACAAGGGATAAGTTTATTTTATTTTATTTATTTATTTTATTTCCAGTTTGATGACCGGGGAGGTCCACTAGGCTCACAAAGCCCATTTTCAGTGGAGGCCTGGGGAGAAAAGCTCCAATAATACATAGTACAATCTCCATAATATAATGTACAATACATAGTGGAAACAGAAACAAGCTCAGCAAATTTTACATACAAAATAACAAAAAAAAATTTAAACAAATGTTAAACAGTAGCTTAGAGAAGGATGTAAGCATATTTACATATTTAGTAGTTGAGAACACTGGTGCAAGGTTAAATTAATACAAAGGTTTAAATCATGTGAAAATGATATAGAAGTAACATTAGCATGGATGAGTTCTTTATGCATGGATAATAGCATAAGTTAGGTTAATACAGGGGTTTAAATCCTTTGAAAGTGGTATAGGGGAAACATTTACATGAAGGCAGTACAGAGGATTAAACAACAGTATGTAAGGAAGAACAAACTTTGCGTGTGATAAAGTATTTATGTCTTGAGCAGGTTAGGTAGGTGGAGTGCAACTGCATTTCCATTTTTGGGAGAGGTAAGAATGCAGCTGGGTTTTGAAGTGTTCAGAGTTCTCAGAAGTTCTTAAGGATGGAGGGAGAGAATTCTATTTTTTGGCGATGGAGAAGGATAGAAGGAGCTGACCAGTGGGGCAGTTTGGTTTATAAACAGAGATTAGATTTTGGTGGGTAGATCTTAGAGTTCTGTTTGGGGTGTATAATGTTAGGATGTTTGATAGTGCAGGACATATAGTTGGTTTGAAAATGAACTTGTGGGTGGTGATGAGTTGGAGCTAGACAAGGTAGTTTGGGAGTTCTAGCCATTGCAGCTGGTGGAGAGGTTTACAATGATGAGTGGAGTATTCGGAGGTGGTGGCGAACTTTGAGATTTTATTGTAACAGGATTCTAGTTTAGAAGAGATGGAAGAAGATAGGCTGGTTAGTAGGTGAGCGCCATACATTAGTGAAGGTAGTAAGAAGGTAGTGGCGAGGGTCTGTCTTGTTGATGGGGAGAGGAAGTGGGAGTTTCTATACAGCATGCCAAGTTTCTGATGGGTTTTCCTTATATTTAGTTGAATGTGGGTATCAGATTTTAGGTGTTCATCAATTGTAACAACAAGAAGTTTAGCAAAAGGAACAACTTCTATAGTGGAGTTGGCAAGGCTTGTAATCTTGAAAGAGATTTTGTCTAGGTGGATCATTTCTGAGGGAGAGAATAGAAGGATCTTTGATTTGGTGGCATTCAAAGAGAGGTGATTTTGGAGCATCCAGTTCTCCGTAGTTGAGAATGCAGTCTGAGTTTTTGTTTGTAGCTCCGGGGTGTTTGATGCAGGGTGAACTAACGTTGAGTCATCTGCATATTGTACTATCTTGTTGTTAGCAATGACTGCATGGAAATCATTAATGAAGATACTGAAGGGCATAGGGCCAAGAATGTATCCCTGAGGTATTCCGATTGGGGTGGGAAGGAAGTCTGAGGTGCCAGTCTTCCATTTTACTGCCTGAGATATGTCGGAGAGGTAGCTGTTGAACCAGGTAATGGTGTTTTGTGAGAGGTTAAGATTGGAAAGGTGGTGAAGAAGGTGGGTATAGGAGACTTTATCGAAGGCCTTGGAGAGGTCAAAGAGGACTGTGGATATGAGTTCTTCAGAGTCTCAGGCATGGTTAACAATGTCTAGAAAGGAGAGAAGAGCTGTTATTGTGCTATGGCCAGGACAGAACCCATGCTGTGTTGGGGTGAGGAGTTGGTTATGTGTAATGAATGGCATGAGCTAGAGGTGGATGCATTTCTCAAGAATTTTTGAAATAGGGGAGAGGATTGCTATGAGTCGGAAATTGGAGATGTTATTATTTTTGCCTCCTTTATGGAGGGGAAGGATAAAGGCTGCACGCCACAGTTTGGGGACATAAGATTCTTGTATGGATCTGTTGATGAGTATGCTAATGGGGATGCCGAGGCTGTCTGCTGCTATTTTTAGAAAGAGTGAGGGGATATTGTCAGGAGCATTGGAGCAGGGTTTAAGCTTTGAGAGACATTTTTTATATAAGAGGTGGGGATAGGTTTGAGATGGAATATGGGAGGTGAATCTGGGGTGGAAGGTTGGTCAGAGGGTCTGATGGGAAGGTGCTGTTGTTTGGGAATGTTTTAGTGAGTTCAGCTATAGAGTTAGTAAAGAAGAAGTTGAACAGATTTACTAGTGTCAGGGCAGGGGTTGTTTCTGGTGCCTGGGTTGAGAAGTGAGGTGATGGATTTCCAGAATTGTTTGGGGTTAGAGGAGTGGTTAAACTGGAGTTTGATATAATATGCTTTTTTGTCTTGTATGATAATTTTTTTTGCTAAGTTACAGAGTTGTTTGTATTTAAGAAGGGTGTTATGGTGCCTATCATGATGATAGAGTTTCCAGATCTTGTCCCTTTGTTACATTAGTGTTTTGGTATCTTTACTAAGCCAAGGGGCGGAATTGTTTTTTTATACATTTTATTCTTGGAGTGGCTTGGGAGTTAACAGTGTCTAAGAAGGTAGAGTTAAAGAATTCGACAGCACTATCCAGAGATAGAGTTTTTAGAGTGTCCCAATTTATCAGTCTAAGAGAGTTGGAAAAAGTTGTAGGGTTAAAGTTGTGGAGATTCCGAGTATGGATATATTGGTGAGGATGTGGAGGGGAGGGGGTTGATCTATGGATGAAGGCTGATAATTGATCACTGATGGAGTCTAGTAAGGTGCCAGAGTGGAAGATTTTGCTAGGGTGGGAGACAAGGATCCAGTCCAGTGTGGAGCCTGGGGGGTTATTTTTATTAGGTCAGGTTATAGCATTTGTGTGTTGAGTGAAATTACATAAATTGATTGAAATGGTTGGGTTATTGGCAGTAATTTTGTTCCAGTCGATGTTCACATCTCCTAGGATATATGTCTCAAGCTTGATATTATATGAGTGTATTAATGTTTTTCCAGGGGGGATACAGAGGGCTATAAAGCAAATGCTTTTCTGGTCATTTAGTTTGAGATTTCCTATGACTAAGTGCAGTGAATTTATAAATAAAGTATATATAATGCATGATTCTAATTCTACTGGCATAATACTTTTGCAGAGGATTGTCTGAATACAAATTTATGCACATTTTGTGATTTATTTATTTATTGTCATTTGATTACCTGGAAATTCCGAGTGGGTGGAAGCTCATTTTCAGCGGATGCCTGGGGAGAAAAGCTCCAAATTATTACAAAACATTTTAAGAACAATAATTTTATAATCTTCAAAAATAAAACAAAATCATTTGCAGTTTAAATAATTATAACACATTAGACATAATATAAAAACATTGCTTAAGAATTGATACAAGTTATATGAAAATCATTTAATATTTAGGGAAATTTGAGAGAGCAAGTTGATAAATTAAAGGTAAGTTTGTCTAATACTAACAGAAATTGCCATGTGAAGTGAGAAAAAAATCAGACTTATGGTATGTTTAGAGACAAAGTCATGGAAGAGAACAGAAGTAAGGAAATAAGTAAAAAAGTGAGAGTAAGGAGGTATAAGGAATGACAAGGTACTTATTTAAATTTAGGGATATAGTTTATCTTGGTTTTGAGCAAGAACAGACAGATTTTAGCTAGAAAGTCTTTCAGAGTGGTTTTGAAAGATGGGTGAGAGGGTATTGACCTGATGACTATAGGTAAGAAGTTCCATGTCTTAGCAACCTTGTATGAGTACAGACAATGCCATCAGATTTAACAGTTTGTAGACAAGCAGGAGTTTTTGTCACTGGATTGCAATAACCGACTGGGAACATAGTTATGTAGAATGTTTTTAGTGCTGGACATGCAGATGGATGATGTATAATTTTAGTGGTAGTAAGAAGCTATGTAGATGTTAGTTGATGAGGCAGATCTAACCAATTTATGCTTTTAAGTTCTATACAGTGCTGGGTTCTGAAAGAGGTATTTGTTGAAGCTTAGCAACTTTGTTATAACATTGTTCAAGTTTTCATTTATGTGAAGGTTTTGAGGTTAGTAAGGATGGGAGCACCATAAAGAAGTGTAGGGATGAGATAAGTAGTGGCAATTGTAGTTTTAGTTGCATCAGTGAGAAAGTTTTTGGCTCTATGAAGCATCCCTAATTTTTGATGAGTTTTTCTTATGCAATTTTGTATATGCAGGTCGAATGTAAGATTATCATCCACTATCACCCCTTATAATATGCTATGAGAAGTGACTTTGATGGTTTTATTTTCAAGGGAGAGTACTTTAAATTTTGTTTTTTCACAAGAGAGGGATTTGGGGAAAAAGTACTAGTTTGGTCTTTTTTGGGATGAATAGGAGTTGTAAGTAAGGAAGCCATGTTCATTGGCTGTTAAAACTTTCCGAGTAATGTTTTAGAGGTGTACTGTGTTCTTAGATGTGCAAATGAGAGTGGAATCATCTGAATATTGCATTAGGGATGTTGTTTAAAGATTAGCTAATGTCACTATTGCTAATAATATGTGATCGTTGGTCTGTTAACATTAACATGATATGTCCCTAACTAAAATTCTGATAATGTGTCTCACAAAGTACATGTCTGATGTTGCAAAGAGATGGGAGAAGGAATAATTCTTCACTTGAATTCACTTCTTGATCTGGTCATTACTTCGTATACCCATGCATTGCATTTAGTTCACTTTCTATAATTTCTTTATCACATATTACTCTTCTAATGCATTTCCATTTGCTCTCTGCTTGGCAGTGTGCAAACAGGGTTCACTACCTAAGTGAAAAAGTAAAAACGTTTAGTTTAGGCTACCTAAGGTAGCTGAAACACATGTAGTGTTGTTGTGCCTACCCCCAACAGGGAGAATAATTACTTCAGTAAATGTACTTGAAAGATATCAAATTCTGTGGTGCAAGGTATAAATGAAGTGAATCAAGAGAAATAAGGCACATGAAGCATTGTTCAAATCATGTGTGTAGAGATCATATTGCAATTAATCATAATATGTCTTTTTTATTTACCTTTTTACCTTCTTTTTAAGGTTACATTTGCTCTTTGCCTGGTAGAGCACAAACAGAATGTACTACATAAGGAAAAGAAAAAAGTGAAAATTTTACTTTACACTACCTTAGGTACCTCAAGCACACAAGATGGCTTGTGTGGCTGGCAATGCTCTGGATAGTAATCATTCAGGAAAATACACCTATTAAGCAACTTTCTCTGTGGTGCAAGGTGCGACAGAGGTGAACAGACAGCTTTAAGGTATGTGAAGTATTGCATGAGTCCTGTTTACAGGACACTTGGCCATAATTCACAATATTTACTTTCCCATTGTTTTTTTACATTTCAAGATACATTTGCTCTCTGCTTGCCAGTGAGCAAACAGGGTTCACTACCTAAGGAAAAAAGTGAAAAGTTTAGTTTATGTTGCCTTAGGTCAAGAATACATGGCAATGGTGCTCTTTCTTCAGCACTTTGGACAATACTGAAAAGATAAATTTGTCCTGTCATACAGCGACCTCTGTGGCATAAGGTATAGGAGCAGTGACATTTGGAAAATAATACAGCCTATTAATGGTATGAATCCAGCTACACGGTATTTTTAAAAAAAGGGGGTAAGAAACCCATTTCATATACTCATAAGTTAGTACTAAGCTAACTGTCTTGCTGGCCATTTTAAGCATAGCCAGTTTTACCATCTGAAAACCAAACCCTGCACATTGTGTCTGTAAGGCAAACCCCTTAAATACCTGTGAAACCCAACACCAAAAACAAATCCATTGAATTTCCCTGACCGTGGCAATGAGAGCTCCAAATCCTAACCACTAGATCACCAGGGTCTGTAACAGTAAATAAAATGGCTAATGTTTCTTGCAAATAATGTATCAGTAAGCTTTGCATAATGAAACTGGGCTGTCCAGCATATATAAATAATGGGCAGATGTCAATAATCCCTATATGGTTTGCTGAAACCATGTGTGCATCATGCCACGATGTGCCCATGGTAGAGCACTGATATATATTCAGTAAGCAACTCTACACAGTAAACATTGTCACATACTATTTACAGCATAAGCAGCTGAACTGTATGCAAATCAACCAAGTCAAGATAGTGGAGCTATTCAACAAACTATAAAGCAATTGTGTACACTTAGTGTAGGTTGTTGTCTTCTATTCCAAAACCTACTGGAATACAGACATGGAAACTACACTAGAGGGAAACAATGTTAGGGTTGCTGCTGCTCTTCTGCATGGGATTCAAGTCTATGCTGCTGCTGATTATGATAGAGCTCAGGCAAGAAGGGAAAGGGTATTTAGACCCCATTTAACTTTTCGTGGTCTGCATAAGGAAGAAATAGTAGAGAGTTATAGGGTGGATAAAGACACACTCCAGCAACTCTGCAACCTCTGTTGTCCTCAACTCAAACCAATGGCAAACTGAGAGGAACCAATACCAGTGGATACCAAAGTATGTATAGTACTTCGAATTTTAGCTACAAGAACCTTTCAGAGACCAACAGGGGACATGCTGGGAGTGTCACAGGCATCAGCATCCAGGATCTTACATCAATTCTCGAATTCTATGCTACGCCATTCCAATGACTATATATATATATATATATATATATATATATATATATATATATATATATATTAGTTGTGTAAGAACTTACCATAACCTTAGATGTCCTTCTCTTCCATGTTGCAGTATTCATAACTGTAGGGAGGTTGCTGCCTGCAACACCAGAAATCCAGCCAGTATACCAAAGTCTTATGAGCAGGGGTACTTGTGACATTGCCTGTCAGAGCCATAAACTGAAGATGGTTATAAAAGTGATGTCTACACATACCCACTTCAGAAATGACTGCCGTATACAGTAGTACTCCTGGGAAGCAAAAAAAAAGGAATCTTTTCAGACCCACATATGTCACCAAGCAAGAAGGCACCTTATAGAGGTATGTGCCTGTTGTTGTGCCATGTTTGGATGGAGAGGATGTAGGGGTTGCCACACAAAAAGGATAAACAGAGTAAGAGGGGGTAGGATGGGGACTGAATACTGCAACACGGAAGAGAAGAAAATTTAAGGTTGTGGTAAGTTCTTACACAACTAATCTATGTCCTTCTATTCTCATGTTGCAGTATTCATAATTGTAAGGAGAATACCAAAGCCTTAGGTATGCGCTTGGGTAGTAGGTTGAGAGGCCTGGTCAATGAGACGCTGTCAAATTGACCTAGCAAACCCAGTTCTGGCTCTAGAAATCAAATCTCGTTTGTAATGCATGGTAAACATATGAACTGAAGACTAGGTGGCCGCCTCCAGTATGAAAGTGTAGTCCACCCCCCTAAAAAGGCTGCTGAAGAGGCAGCTGCCCTTTCAGAATGAGCTCTCGCATTGGCAGTTAAATCTTTTCCATGAAGGGAATAAAAGCAGAGATAGCTTTTGAAATCCATGTTGATATAGTCTACTTAGAAACTGGTTTCTGTAAGGCCCTTGGGTGAAAGGAGACAAACAGCTGGTCAGGCTTTCTAATGGATTTGGTCTTGTACAGGTAATATCCAAGTTGTCAATGAACAACCAAGGAATGCAAAGTTCTTTCAGAGGAAGTTTGAGGTTGAGGGAAGAAAACAGGAAGGCTAATGGTCTGATTCAAGGACAGCTCATTAACCACATTAGGCAAGAAGGAAGTAGTAGTCCTGAGGAAGACACTGTCCTATAGAAGATAAGGTAAGGAGCGGTAGCCATAAAGGCTTGGATTTCTGAGACCCTCCTGGCAGATGTGAGGGCCACCAGCAATACTGTTTTCCAAGTACATATCTTAAGTGATGCTGAGTGAGCTCGTTCAAATGGAGGTAGTGTGAGGTTTTCAAGGACAAAATTAAGGTCCGATGAAGGAGGAATAGGTTTATGAGAGGGTATGATATGATGGACCCCTCTTAAGAAGAGTTTTACCTCTAATCTGGATGTTAAGAGAGGTACTATGGGAAGACAGATGGAAATGGCTGACTACTGTACCTTAACAGAAGAGTAGGTCAGTCCTGAATGAAGAAGCTCACACAAGTAAGAAAGGACTGTAGGTACTGGAATAAGAAAAGGGTCCTGTTTTTTCTTTTCACACCACCTGGAGAATTTTTTCCATTTTGACACATAATTTCTCCTGGTACTAGGTTTCCTGGCCTCCTGTAAGACATTGAGTATATCCTCTGAATACAGGTGTCTGAAAGGGATCAGAACTCTATCACCCATAAGATGATTCTGAGGTTGAGCACCTGAGGGTGCATGAGGGACCCCCTGTCTTGTGTGAGTAGGTCAAATCGGTGGGGTAACCTGTGGTGATTGCCCTTTGCTAGTAGATGAAATAGGGGGAACCAATGCTGTCTTGGCTAAAGGGGCGCCACCAGCAGGATTTTTGGTTTGTCCCTCTGGATCTTCAGGAGGACATTTTGAATCAGTGTGAAGGGGGAAAGGCATAAAGATACATACCCACCCAAGAAAAACAGAAGGTGTCCAATTTCCAAGCTTGTGGATGTGGATCTCCTGTGCTAAACAGAGGCATCTGCCTGTTCTGGGAAGAGGCAAACAGATCTGCCTGAGGAATACCCCACTTGTGAATAAGAACCAAGAACACCTCCCTGTGAAGCATCCAATCATAGGAGGGTGCAAAGGTTCAACTGGGAGTATCTACCATCACATTCTCTGTAAAAGAAATGTGCACTGCTTGCAGGAGAATGTGTAGTTTTGCTGCTAGGGACCAAATCTGAATTGCAAAGTGGGTATGACCTTGTCGCCCCCCTGCTTGTTGATATACCACAGGACAGTCATATTGTCTGTGACTACTTGTAATGCTAGGAGAAGGGCTCTCATCTCTTTGATACTGATGTGGTCCCTTTGTCTGAGGGAGGACCACTCTCCCCGAACTTTCTTCTTGTTATAATTTTGCAGAACTGCTCCCCAACCCAGATCTGAAGCATCTGTGTAGATGTGTTGTAAGGGTGGAGGGGTCTGCAAAGGTATACCCTGACTGAGGTTGATGGTAGCAATCCACCATTCCAATTATTTTTTCAGGCATGGGAGAAGAGGGAGGGGAGTATCCAGAGGATGGGAATGTTTGTTCAACCGACTCTTCATAATCCATTGGAACTTCGTCATATGCAGCCTTGCCAAGGGTAGCACAGGGATGAAGGATGCCATGTGGCCAAGACTCTCAGGAATTCCCTGGCTGATATGGTTTGGAGAGAGAGAAGTGTTTGAAGGTAATGTGTGAGGGCCTCTACCTTCTGGCAGGAGATGAAGGTTGCCAACTTGTCAGTTCTTATCCTGCACCCTAAGAAGTTCATGTCCTGGGTGGGTGTCAGGTTAGACTTTTGCAGGTTCACAGTGAACCCTAGGTCTGTCAAGGTTTTGGACATCATGTGTAGGTCATGGTGAAGAGTGTGGCAGTCCTGGTGGAGAATTAACAGGTCATCCAGGTATGGGTATATTTGAATGCCCTGTATTCTGCAAAAGGTGATAACTGGAGCTAAGCACTTTGTGAATACTCTGTGAGCTATGGAGAGCCTGTTAGATATTATGAATATAAGGCTGAAATTAATTCTGTTCTAAATATGCTGAAAGAAAAAGTTTGCTTGAATATATGTATAGAGTTTAAAATGTGCATTCATACTATATGTATAACAGACAGGCTTCTGTTTACAGAATCAGAATTGGAAAACAAGGATTACATGATTTTCTCATGTTTGCAGAACAAATATCTATTAACAGACATCCTTTTTTATAAATTAAGCAATACGTGATGATTTTTCTATAGGAAGAGCTTGTACAGATGTTTCCTCTCAGAATGGCATCCTCATCAGCAAAAGTGCTTACAAGTAAATCCCAAAAGGACAATAGAAAAGTCTAGAAACAGACATTATGTGACTTCCCACAGAAAGCCAGAAAAACATACCAAGTGGAAATATGTGTGTGACTAGCTCTCTATATAACTATTGTAGTAGTTCAGTTATGTGAGAGAAGGACATAGAGAGGTATTTTGTAGAAGTCATCATTCATATCTGTAATGAAGGAAACCTCTGTAAATATATGCTACAATCTGACAGAAATAGTACGTGTTGTTTGTTATAAAATAAGTTATCTGTAACTGTGCTTATAGCTGCAAAATATATTTCTTTATCAATGTGCAATTTGAAAGGCTTGGTGCTTTAAACAGACTACAGATGGAGTCATGCAAAGCTCTGTGTCTCTGATTCAGCAGTAAACAGCCAGCAAGACTGTGTGCCTTAAGAAGACTTTGGATCCAGCACAGCATAGGAGCAGAGCAAGTGAATTAAAATAAATTTTTCAGAGCCCAAATGGCAATACAGAAAATTGAAAATACAAGGAACCCACTGAGAAACATAAGAATTTCCTGTAGCCGGGGTGAATGGGGATATGAAGATAGGCATCTTTCAGATCCACGGATACCATGAAAGCTTGCTAAGGAATGAGGGGTAGGAGATGATGCAAGGTGAGAATTTTGAAGGTAGGCACCTTGAGAAAAAGATTAATGACCGACAAATCGAGAACTGATCTCCAAGCACCATCTTTTCTTGGGACCAAAAACATCCTGGAGTAAAATCCCTTGTTTGTCTGATCTAGAGTCACTCTTTCTATGGTGTCCTGAGCTAGCACCTGATCCAAAATTGGATGGAAGAGATGAAGCTGACTTGGAGGGGTGTAGGGTATCCCCTGGAAAGGAGGAATTGTCCATCCAGTCATAAATTAACTTTTTTGAAGCCTCTGAGGTGATCTTCTACCAGGAGGGTAGGGAAAGGGTGAAGTGGAGGGACAGGGGGTGGAGGTGGGTAAAGGGTTTGAGTCACAGTTGAGGGGCTCTGTCAAGGTCAGGCTGTCCCTGAAATGGAGTAGGGGTGGAAGAAGAGGATGGTCTAGGATTAGAGTGTTTCCTAGACTGACTACATCCCTTAGCCTGTGGGGCAGTAGACTGAGACGACTGCCTCCTAACAAAAGTGGTCCTTTGAGTGTAGTTCCTATGGTACCTAGGAATAGGTGAAACTAGCAAATGTTTCAGATTTTATAGCTCCTTGCCCTTTCTTAAAGGGATTTTAGGAGCTCTGCAGAAGCCGAACCAAAAAGGGCCTTATTATCAAGTGGCGCATCCAGCAATTTGGTTTGTACATCCAAGGAAAGGGACTGGAGTCTCACCCAGGAGTATATTCACAGGACAGAACCTGAGGCTGCAGATTTGGAAGATGCTTCTACTGCATCATAACTGCAATTAATGGAATGCCTGTTCACCTGAGAGGCGGTAGAGAGCAGGCAGGGAGTTGTGACATATCAGGAGAGTCTGGTACATCTAGTATGAGTGCAGATGCTATAGATAGGGTGTCTAAAACAAACTTAGTCATGTGTGTTTGATAACGTAGGGCTCAGATTGCTAGTGTGAAAGAAGTATAAACTTTCTTTCCTATCCTATCCATAAATTTGATGTCCTTGTTTGTGGAAAACAGAGAGGTGGAAAGCAGCTGTCTGGATGATTTGTCTGCTGACACAGCTATGATAGCTGGATCTGCAGGGGGGGGGGGGGTCCTAAACAAGAACTGTGGATTCTGAGGAACTTTATAAAACCTATCTGGACATTTGAAGCAGGGGGCAGAGAATCAGGGGCCTGAGATACAGCCAGAAAGGCATCATGAAAAACTGGGAGTAGGGAAGGGACTGCAGACTGGGTGGGCAGATCCATCTGTAGTAGTTCAAAATACCTCTTTTTAACTTCTGAAGCATCTGAGGCCTGTCATTTGAAATGTTCTCTCATAAGCGAAATGGTGCCCCCAAAGGAGAAATCTTCCCCTGGAGATTCAGGACTAATAGTCTCTTCCTCCTGAGGAGTAATGAAGTCCTTGGGAGATTCAATTTGGGAACAATAAGTAAGTGATTTATCAGAAGAGGAGAGCTCTTCCGATGAAAACTCTAAGGCCTACACAGGTGTAGAGGCTGGTTGGGACACCTGAGACTGGAGGGCCTGGAAAGCTCTGAAAAGATTTTGGGAAAAGGTTTCCCATCCAGGAACTGGTTCTGTTTCTCTGTGGTTTCATTTTTGCTTCCTCTTAAGATGAGTAGAAGGATGTGCAGGTTTGGAAGCTGATGCCTGTGTGGATGGAAAGGTGGGGGTAGGCCCTTTCTGATGCCATGAGCCATGGTTCCCCCTCACCATCAGGAGCTGCTAGCTAATCAGCATCAGTGGACATACTCTGAGTTTCCGCCAAACCGGCTTCCACCATGGTTCCCAGTTCCAGCTGTAAAACCTACATCTGATGGTACCCTGGGCTAACATCTGCCTCAAGAGTCTCACTGCTCGCCTGAGGTGCAACATGGGTGTCATGCCTAACTTTTTTGGCCTTCTTCCAAGGTGACTCCTTGGAGGTACCTATCTCATCCTCCATGACTAATGACAAACACCGTAGTCTTTGGTTTTCTAAGTAAAGTTTTAAAGCGACCAGGCAGCTGCATAGCGTTTTGGGCATGAAAGACTTGCAGATGTCGCAAGACGTATGGTCATGGCCTTCACCTAAACAATACAAACACTGATCATGTGTGTCCTTATGTGGCATTTGTCTTCCACAAGCACACTTCCACTTCCTAGCTGACATGTATATTTGAAAAGCTAGAAAAACAGTAAACAAAAAACCCAAAATGGTACTTATCTTTATTGGAAGGCCAAAGCAAATGATCAAACTGATTCCCAGAACTGGCAATCAGAGGTCTGTAGATCACTGCAGCAGAAAAGTTCTGAAATGGGTATGTACAGACATTACTTTTTAGTCGACTTCGGTTTTTGGCTCTGATAGGCAATGTCGCATGTACCCCTGCTCCTAAGACTTTAGTATACTGGCCGGATGCCCAAAGCTCCAGGCAGCAACCTCCCTACAGTTATGAATACTGTAACATGAGAATAGAAGAACATATATATATATATATATATGTATATGTATATATATATATATATATATATATATATATATATATATATATATATATATATATATATATATATATATATATATATATATATATATATATATATATATATATATATATATATACACACACACATATATGGTTTATTATCACATATTCGATTGTCATTTAGACAATCAAATATGTGCACAATGTCGTAGCTGACATGAGCAAACAGCCACTATTGTCAGCTTCAACATTGTGGTGCAGATCGCACTATAGTGGGGATCAGGAAATGTACCCTTACCCTGACTGTAGCGCGATCTCAGAGTTTGTATGTATAAGTAGGGGGGGTGTGGGGCATGTAGGGGGGCTTGCCCCCCTGCAAACATTATTGTTAGTTGTAGGCAGATGTGAGCATTTCAGTAAAGTCGATATTCGACATTGCTGAAATACTCCGTTTGATATTTCGGTTGCTCACTGTTTTGATTTCCGACAATATTTGTTGGAAATCGTTGCATCCATCTAAATGACGTTCGAAATGATAGTAAACCTATATATATATATATATATATATATATATATATATATATATATATATATATACACACATATATATATATATATATATATATATATATATATATATATATATATATATATATATATATATATATATATATATATATATATATATATATATATATATATATATATATATATATATATATATATATATATATATATATATATATATATATATATATATATATTCCCTATACCCCCAAGGACAGAGCTACACCTATGCATGGTTTATACCCCATAGTACACTTCCCTGACGTTTTGGGTGCCATAGTCTGCATGCACATTGAGATCAAAGCTCCACCTGGAGAACAGGGATGGGTGTACATTAACAGAAAGGGTTCAATTCCATTAACTGCCATGTTGTGTGTAATGCTAAGGGAATCATTCTGAATGTGTATCTGCTGGCAAACCCGGCGGTTACCACTACTCCTATATCTGGCACAACTCACAGCACTACCAGAGGTTTTTCTGGGGGTATATCCTACAAGATCATTTACTGGGGCATGCAGGGTATGCACTCACACCATGGCTGACAATGCCCATCAGAAATGCACACACACCCATGGAGGAACATTATAATCATACACAAACTCAAATAAGAAATATCATACAGCGTGTGTTTGGCAGCTGAAGTCACTGTTTGGTGACTAGTTACATCAGGGGTGCCCTGCAGTACAATCCCAGTACTTGTACTGAAATTATCCTGTCTGTGCTGTACTTCACAATTTTATTCTGGGAAAACAGCTGCAACAGGAACACCAAGGGGAAGGAGCATGCAGGTGAGGAGTCAGAGGGGAACCACCAGCTGCTGTGGGTGTAGGTAGACATAGGTGTGCACAATGTGCCCTCACTCCGGTCAAGAGGCAATGGATAACACACATGCTGACCACCTATAGTGTACAACTTTTATACTATGCACATACATACTTACATGCATACATACATACATATAGTAAAACTGATGCCAGGCAACACTTACAACCTTTACATACCCATGTAATGGCTGTGTACTGATAGCAACAGTTGTAACTCCTGGACTATCGAGGTAAGTGTTGAACCTGGAAATAGAAAATAAATGGGTAAGAACACAAATGAATGGCAGATACTTTCATACTGTTACCTGAAAAATGTACCTAAGTAGAATGTGTGTGAGTTGTCCAGCAAAGACATCAGTATGTGATAGATTTCTGCCATTTATCAGCTAACATGTCTCATTAATCTAAAATACCGAGAATAGAGAAAGTAGTCAATGTGTAATGATCCCTACATTCTCAGAAATGGAGCAATAAGTCTCACTGACGTATTTATGATTTCAAGGTAGTAATCACATCTCTAAAAAGACTGCAAGAAATCATTAAAAATTTTAAAATTACATCAACAATGCATATGCTAAGAACTCAGGTAGCTATGCACCCTTTGCATAAGATGAAAAGCATAAATATCCCTGAATGCAAAAGATAGAAACAAGGTGATGGCACAGTTACCATCATTTGCACAAGGTGAGGGTTGCAGGGCAGGTGACCACCGAATCATACACCAATGCACTCTACGAACATGTAAACAAATGCATGGATCTCACCATACCCAATAGAACCAAGATGCTATCCTCCAAAAAAAAGCCAATCTAGTGGTCGCCTGCCATAAACAAAGTTTACATCAGATGGAGGAAACTGATGCAGAATAAGATGAAGTCCCAAGACTGGAAAAACTCCTTCATCAGCCTCAACAAAAAGTTGAGATCCCTCTTCAAATCCTCTAAAGTTAGCTATGAAAATAGAATTGCAGCAGATAGTAATGACAACCACAAGGCCTTCTATAGTTATGTAAAGAATCTTCATGGCAATACCCAGATATGCTCTGAGCTACTGCACAATGGTACCTCCTATACAGAGCCAGAGATATTGCCAATATACTGGCCATCAGTTTCTTTGCCAACTTTCCCCCTCTTTCCCCCACCAAAGGACCAATAGCAATACCTGTAGATTGCCAGGCACCCAGTATTACTGCTACACAGGTTAAAACAGCACTGCCCAAGGCCAAGAATACAGCTTCTATGTGACCTGACAATATCCCTGGCTGTGTTTTACATGAATACAGAGTGAACTGGTACCTCACCTGTGTGCCCTGTTCAATCACAGCCTTACCTCAGGTTTTGTCCTTATCAAATGGTACACTGCTACAGTCATCCCTCTCCACAAAATACCCCAGGGAACTATCTCCCCATTAGCCTGATGAGTCTGATATGCAAAGTTATGGAACACTTCATCATGGACCTAATAAACAAGGATATAGGGAATCTCCAAACTCTGGATCCCGCACAGTTTGGTTTTGTGAAGGTTAGATCATGCCTGCTTAACCTGGTCGACTTCTTTGAGCCAGTTACCAGACCTGTGGATGAAGGCAAGGTGGTTCATACAGCTTACCTTGATCTGCCCAAGGCCTTTGATACCATTCCCCACTCAGGAATCATAGAAAAACTCACTAAGCTAGGCATCAACCCCTATATCACTACGTGGGTTGCAAACTGGCTCATAGATAGAAGCCACAGTGTGAAAGTAGCTGACTCCAAGTCAGAGTGCTGACCTGTCATGAGTGGAGTCCCTCAGGGTTTGGTCCTGGGTCCTCTCCTGTTTGGTATCTACTTCTTTGAAGTCCAGGCCAACACAATGGCACTCTGGCTGACAAAGTTCACAGACGATTGCAAGTTGGGAGCAATTATTAACTCCCCAAGTGATGTTGACATCCTACAGAAAGGCCTCACTGAAACCAACGACTGGTGTCAGAACCATGGCCTTAAGCTCAATGCAAAAAAAAAATGTGTCATCATCCACTTTGGGAAAAACCTGGTTCCCATGAATTACCACATCGAAGGTAGTCCACTGAACACAGAAGGACTTACAAGAAATATGGGAACACAAGTTGACAGCAATCTCTCTTTTGACCACCACATTGCCACTGTGGTCAGAAAGTCCTTCTATGTGGCACATCTCATTACTTAGGGGTTTTGCGGGTAAATCATTGTTTGGTTAATTGTCTTGTATAATGATCTAATTGGTTCATTTTATATTTTTGTACCATCAGCAATAGTCACTGTATATAAGCTAGTGCATTCCTTTGTTCTGGGAGTCTCCCTGGTGCTTTTCCATGACGCTCCCACACGTGTGCACTGTAGTTAATAAATACTACTGAAAGAGAGAAAGAACTGTATTTGTCTTCATTCTCAAGGTAATGTGTAACATAACAATTGATGCTGTTTACTCGGATCTGAATTGAGAACAAGCTGCAGCAGTCAGGAATTGAACAAAATACTGCTATTAAAAGGGCCCATAACAGATTTTTCTGTTTCTGTGGTGTTTCTTTCATTTTTCTGCACCTGTCTGCCTTAAAGATTTGGTATATTTAATTATGCAGAAATGACATGATTTCTCTCATTCAGTCATTTTTAAGGTAAGTGGCATGCATTTATTTTCCGCTATTGATTGTGCAGTATGAGTGTGGGTTAAAATGAAACGCTGGCAACATAAGTGTGAAAGGAGATATGAGAGTGGGGAAAAACGACGTTTACACAACATCTTAGCTAAACCTGTAAAATACAGTATAGCTTTCTGTGTGACAATGGTAGTGAGTGTAGGAACAATAAAAGAGCCAGTAAGAGGTACACCAGCTGGTTATTTGTTTTTCTGTGTGTTCCGGGACAGTTGCATGTTTTTAAATCAGTGGATCGCCCTTACTAAAAATGATGGAGATCTCACCTTCCCAGAAAATGGTAATTTTAATAAAAATATCCTGACAAATTTGCAGGGAAAATTGAGAAAAAAGGGAAGAAAAATACCAGGGTTATGTTGGGCAGCTTTCAATGACTCGATGTCAGAGGCAAAGGAAAGGGAAAAGGATTTGGTAATTAGCAGTCTTAAAGATAATCAGCAAAATTTAAAAGAACAGTTAAAAGAACTACAACATACTGCGCGTAATTTAGATGTAGCAGATGGTAAGTGACTAAAAGAACCACCCTTTAAAGGATTATATCTGGTAAAAGAATTAAGTAAATTACAAATACCTGAATCATCTGAGATGATAATCTTTGGTTTCCCCCACCTCCCACAGCCCCACCGCAGTATCAGCCCCCACCGGTCCAGGACAGAGTGGTGAGCTCCACGACAAGGAGCGGTAGCCAGCGGGGAGAGGAGCATGATAGTACTGGGAGTGGAGATCAGGCAGGGGGAGGTCAGGCTAGTGAATCAGATGCTGAGGAACAGGATAAGGAAAAGGCATTACACATGACGACTCATAGTAAGATAAAAAAGGAGACAAAGGCACAAATGTTTTTTAAGCCTAGATCTTATAAACCTAAATCTTATCAGGAAAAAAAAGGAAGGCTTTACTTACATTGGAAAAAACATTTTGGCCAGTTTCTTGCCATGATAGATGATGGCGACGGCTATTATGGCCCTGATAAGTTTAATCCTCATTCAGACTCTGAGTCATCAGATGATAGCAGAATGTTTCGCTTGAGAGAAGTTCCAAACCCAGCGCATGCTAGGGATGCGGGACAACCGGCAACTGTAGTGGTACCTAGGCCGTGGTCAGCAGTTGATTTTCAAGCCATTACTAAGTCACTCCCACCCATCCGTGCAAACCCAGCAAAATTCCAGCGTGTATTAACAGGACATATTTGTCTGCAAAATCCTACCATAGAAGAGGTTAGAGCAGTCCTTCAATACGCCGTCCCAGCTGATTTAATGAAACAAATCTGGGATCATACTAATGTTCCCACTCCAATACCGAAGAACAATATACAAGGGGAAAATGGGTTTGAGGCGGTCAGGCAACGTATCCTCGATGCTATCACCGTAATAGTCCCGCCTACCCCTAATTGGTCGAAAATTAAATCAGTCATACAAAAAGAAGATGAGCCTGTAGGCGAGTATTTAAATTAGCTCACTGAAGCCTTTGAGGCTTATTCTGGGTATCCAGAGCCCACCGAAGGACCAGCACAGAGCGGATTGTAGGCTGCTTTCGTAGATGGGTTATGTCCCCAGGTGAGGGATAAGTTAAAGGAAGTGTGCTTAAACTGGCCTAGTTTAGGATTACATGAGTTAGTCCAACAGGTACAATACCTATCTGACCACTTAGCTAAAGAAAAGAAGGACTTACAGGAAAAGTTAGTAAAAACACAAATTCAAATGTGTAACGCTTTTGGCCAGCTGCCTGGTCAGCGAGGTAGAGGACGAGGATGAGGAAGTGGAAGGGGTGGACGCCAAGGGGCAGGAAATCAATAGACAAAACTGGCAGGAATCACAGTCGGCCCCACCCCAGAATTATAGTAATCAGACAAGTGTTTCAACTGTGGCCAAATAGGCCATTGGAGGAATGAATGTCCATATTTAGCTGAACAACCTGCCCCACCCACTGATACGTTGCATCAGTGGAATTCTAATTGGACTCTATCCAATTGACAGCAACCACAATGAAGGTTCTCTGAACAGAAACAGCAGCAGTTGTGCCCTTTTATTCCTGTGGATCAGGATGGACCACATGTTATGTTACTAGTTGAAAATAAACCATATCCGTTTTTTATTGATACCCGAGCAACTAAATCCATGCTAGCTGGAAAAGCAGCAATGAATGTTCCCCTCTCCGACAAGATAACTAAAGGAGTGGGTGTCTCTGGTATACCTACTGAGTATTCCGAAACTGTTCCAGTCCCAGTAACTTTGGGACCTCTACAAGATAACCATGCATTTTTAGTAGGACCCTCAGCACCTTTAAATCTATTAGGGAGAGACTTGCTTTGCAAAATGGGGACCACCATTTTTTGCACAGCTGATGGAGTTTATCTCCAAGTACCATCAGACCAACAGGATAGTACCCTGGCAGCCTTAGATGAAAATTTCACTTTACAGACAATGTGTATCCAGTCAGATCTTGACAGAAACAGGTGTTTACATTCCATACCCTCTCACCTGTGGACTACTCATGACAATGATGTGGGATTTTTGACCTCAGCTACTCCTGTAAAAATAACTCTAAAACCAGGAGCAAGGTTGCCGTGAGTGCCACAGTACTCTTTGACAGCTGAGGCTATATCTGGTATTGCCCCTGTTATTTTTGCATTGGAACAGCAGGGGATCATAGTACCTATCACAAGCCCATGTAATACCCCAATATTACTGGTAAAACAACCTGGCTAACAAGCTTACAGATTTATGCAGGACTTGCGTGAAGTCAACAAAGCTGTTTTGCCCGTTTTCCCAATTATACCAAACCCAGCTACTATTTTGAGCTGTATCCACACCTACTGCACAATGTTTTACAGTCATAGATATTTCATCAGCATTTTTCTCTATTCCAGTACATCCTGACAGTCAGTATTTGTTTGCATTTAAACTCCACAGAAAACAAGTACCGGAGACTGGATAGCAAGCACCTTTAGTTTTAATACAACCACAAGTACGCCAAGCACAAAACAAAAAACATATGAACGCCTTCTACAAAATATGCGTTTTCGTCACAAATGGACTTCATCAGATGAATAATCAATACCAAATACAAATACACCTTATATACTTAATTAAAAACTTCACAAACTATCAAATACACCCTATATTATGAAATGCACTAATCAAATTCCAAAACTAATAAATTATTAAGTATGCTCTCGATTTCATTTAAAATAGAATAATAATTGTATTATATAATTTATATAATTTAAATACTCTTTATTACAACAATAAAAACATTCCCTAAAAAACTTTCATTTAATAAATAGATTTTAAATATATATAAATATCTGTTAAAAACATTTTACTTAAAAAAGACCATTATTTTATGAAAGAAGGATGACATCTACTGGTAAAAGTCATTACTACACCCTGTTTTTCATATCTTTGTGGATCTCATTTTAAGTAAGGGTAAAATTGAAATATTTTCATTTAATCCAGGTGTGTTGTTCGCTTCCAAAGCCACTTGCCACCATAGTTCCCTATAGGCTATAATGTCTTCCCAGGGTCCCCCCCTAATATCTGTACCTACGTAATCTAAAACAAAAAACAGAAATTTTGCATTTGAACATACCTTAGTATGCCTAAAAATAGCATTTGTCTCTTTTTCCTTTTTTACATCATACATATGTTCATATATTCGTCTCTTTAAAGTTCTTTCTGTCTTCCCTACGTAGAATGACAAATATGTGGACATTAAGACTAAACATATATGGGTCCAAAAAGAAGCTATACTAAGAGACTCATGGGATTTATTGAGAAGTTTAAACACAGATTTAATTCATGATGACTTAATATTTGTCACAATTGATATTATAGATTTATTTGGTTCAATTCCCTATGAGGCAGGTATGTGTATGTTTGAAGATGAACTTTTTGGAAATAAAAGGTTGACCCAGGAAGAAAAGGTAGTGTGCACAAGCTTAATGGATTTGGTATTGAAAAATAACTTTCTTATTTTCAATGGTGAATTTTTTCGACAGTTGCAAGGAGTAGCAATGGGAGCTGCTTGTGCACCTACCTTTGCAAACTTGGTCTTAGCAAATTGGGAGGAGAAGTTCATTTTTAAATCAACCTTTGTTAAATATTGGACGTTATATAAGAGGTTTCTCGACGATATTTTAATTTTTTGGATAGGGGGACTAGACACTTTAAAGGACTTTATTAAATATATAGGAGAGACCACTGAGTTCTTGAAATTCACATATAATTATTCTAAAGAAAGTATTCAGTATTTGGATGTAGAAATAACAATAAAGAACAAAGTCTTTGAAATGAAAGTTTATAGAAAACCCACCTATGTGAACTCCTATTTACACTTTAAGAGTGCCCACCCTTTTTACACTAAAAAGAACATAGTGAAAGGGCAGTTCGTAAGGGGGTCCAGGATGACAAGTGATGATGATAAATTTGCCCTAGAATGTGATTTGTTGGAAAAAATGTTCCTGGAGCGGGAATACCCAGTAGAATTTATTAAGGAAATTAGGGTTGAAGTGGAAAGAGGAAGATGTGATAGGTTTCGACCTATTCTTGGTATAAGAGAAGATGTGTATGAAAAGGGAAATAGAAAAAATGAAAATTTTCAGCAATCCCTCACCCTTGAATATAATTTGTTAAATAAAAAGATAAAAACAGTGTTTTGCAAAGAATGGGAAAGATTCAGGACCCTAACTGATTTAGAAGGACTACGAAAGATGTACCTAGAGTAGTGTTTAAGAATACTACTAATATTAAAGGATTTTTAGAAAATAATATGGGAAACAACACAAAAATGGAAAAGGGAGCTAGAACAAAAATGGGCACTTATAAATGTGGAGATGTAAACAATGTCAGTACATTATTAATAAAGATAAAATATTCTTGATAAGTAGAGATAGATGGTTAAACAGTAAGGGTTATTATAATTGTGAATCCAGGGGCTTAATATACCTAGCCATATGTGTGGAATGTCCCTCATTCTACATAGGGAAGACAGAAAGAACTTTAAAGAGACGAATATATGAACATATGTATGATGTAAAAAAGGAAAAAGAGACAAATGCTATTTTTAGGCATACTAAGGTATGCTCAAATGCAAAATTTCTGTTTTTTGTTTTAGATTACGTAGGTACAGATATTAGGGGGGGACCCTGGGAAGACATTATAGCCTATAGGGAACTATGGTGGCAAGTGGCTTTGGAAGCGAACAACACACCTGGATTAAATGAAAATATTTCAATTTTACCCTTACTTAAAATGAGATCCACAAAGATATGAAAAACAGGGTGTAGTAATGACTTTCACCAGTAGATGTCATCCTTCTTTCATAAAATAATGGTCTTTTTTAAGTAAAATGTTTTTAACAGATATTTATATATATTTAAAATCTATTTATTAAATGAAAGTTTTTTTAGGGAATGTTTTTATTGTTGTAATAAAGAGTATTTAAATTATATAAATTATATAATACAATTATTCTATTTTAAATGAAATCGAGAGCATACTTAATAATTTATTAGTTTTGGAATTTGATTAGTGCATTTCATAATGTAGGGTGTATTTGATAGGTTGTGAAGTTTTTAATTAAGTATATAAGGTGTATTTGTATTTGGTATTGATTATTCATCTGATGAAGTCCATTTGTGACGAAAACGCATATTTTGTAGAAGGCGTTCATATGTTTTTTGTTTTGTGCTTGGCGTACTTGTGGTTGTATTAAAACTAAAGGTGCTTGCTATCCAGTCTCCGGTACTTGTTTTCTGTGGAGTTTGGTTGGGACATTGCTTGCTTTTCGTGGATTTTTTTGCATTTACCTACAAAGGTCAGCAGTATACTTGGACTCGATTGCCCCAGGGATACGTAGAGTCCTCAACCTTATTTTCTAGAGAGATGCATAGACAGCTGCAGGATCTGCAACTACCATCACGTTCAGTTCTTGTCCCATATGTAGTCGATTTTCTTATAGCTTCACCAGACAGTAAATCATGTATGGAGGATTCCCTTTTAGTGCTAAACTTTTTAGCTACACGAGGGTTTAAATTAAATAGATCAAAATTACAATTCTGTCAGGAGAAGGTGCAGTATTTGGGACATATAATTGCAATGGGTTCTCGTCAAATACTCCCAAGTCACATATCTTCTATTCAAAGTGCCCCTCGCCCTGTAACCCAGAGGCAGCTTCGAGGATTCCTTGGCCTAGCAGGATACTGCAGACAGTGAGTGCCTAATTTTTTGGAGATTTTGGCCCCCTGTTATGACTCCTAAAAAAGGATGTTACGGAACCTTAACCCTGGACGTCAAAGCATGAAGAGGCTTTTCAGGCTATCAAAACAGCCTTGATAAATCCTCCTGACTTAGGGTTGCCAGATTATTCCAAACCTTTTGTTTTCTTTTGCTGTGAGCAAAACAAGACTGCCTTGAGTCTCTTAGCTCAGCAACGCACTGGAGGCTACCGGCCTATTGCTTACTACAGCACTCAGCTAGATCTGGTTGCCTCTGGTTACCCGGCCTGTTTACGGGCTGTGGCAGCTGCTGCTGTCTTGGTTGATATGGCAGCCCCACTAACCATGGGACATGATACTATGCTATCAGTTCCACATGCAGTTCAAACGTTACTTTTACAAACAAAAACACAGTATCTTTCAAATGCATGCCTTACTAAGTATGAATTAAGTTTAATAAATAATCCTGCCCTACAAGTCATACGCTGCCCACCACTGAACCCTGCATCTTTAATACCAACTTCAGATGAGGGCGAACCACATGATTGTGTGCTTGTAGTTAACTCTGTTCTTTCTCCTAGGTTACATTTCTATGACACTCCTTTGCAAAATCCTGACTTAGTTCTTTTTGTTGATGGATACTGCTTACGAACAAACTCTGGTGAATTCCAAGATGCTTGGTCTGTTTGTACTCCGACTGAAGTTTTAAGATCAGCACAATTACCCCAAGGTACTTCCGTGCAGGCTGCAGAACTAGTGGCATTATCGAATGCATGTAAAATAGCTAAGGGCAAGTCTGTTACTATATATATTGACTCCTGTTATGCCCATGGTTTTGTTCATGATTTTGGTATATTGTGGAGGGAAAGAGGGTTTTTAACATCTTCCGGGGCACCTGTTAAAAACCATTTCTATATCAATAACTTGCTACAAGACTTGTTGTTACCTTCTGAACTTCCTGTTGTTAAATGTGCAGCCCATCAATCCAATGACTCCTTTGAAACTAAGGGCAATAATTTAGCTGACTGGGCTGCTAAACAGGCTGCTCTCTCACAAACTGTTCAGGGACATTTCCTGCAGCCTCTGCAACAAATGGTTACTTTTGATACCACAGTGTTAAAAGCTTTACAGGATGAAGTACCAGAATCAGAAAGAAAAACAAGGCTGGCTCAAGGTTGTTTTAAATGCTCTGATCTCATTTGGCAACATCCTGATGGCAGATTGGTCTGCCCAATGTCCATGTTAAATTCTGTTATTAAAGCGTATCATTTGCCAGCCCATGTAGGGGTACAAGCATTACTAAAACAAATCCAAAAGGATTGGTTTGCCCCTGGACTTTCTGCTTCTGTGCAGCATTTTTTGAGCATGTTCTCCATTTGTTTACAGTATAACATTTCAAAAGGCACTATGTCTCCCGCACAACCACTGCCAAAACCATTGGGATCATTCTATGCTTTGCAATGGGATTTTATTGAACTCCCACCTTGTACTCATTTCAAATATGCTTTAACTGTTGTTGATGCTTTCTCTGGGTTGTTAGAAGCCTGCCCATGTGTTAAGAATGATGCTATTTATTTTTATTTTTTATTTTACATTTGTTGACCGGGATAGTCCGACTGGATGCATGTCCATTTTCAGCGGAGGCCCGGGGAGAAAAGCTCCAAGGGTAAGCAGATACAGCATTACATAATACCAGCATTACATATTACAAACAGACTATTTACAGAGATTACATAAGTAAGCAAGTTAAACAAGTTCCACAGGTTACAGATAGTCCTGAGCACAAGGCAGGATTAAATTAAATTACACAGTAAACTGGTTAACAGATTTTTACACATTCGAGTTAGCCTGGCTTGATACATTGACATAGCCAGTTAAGTAACAAATGTTGTTTGAGTCTAGTTTTAAATTGACCTAAGGTGGAAAGTAAGGTAATATCAGCTGGAAGAGAGTTCCAGGATCTACTTACAGAGTTTGCAAAGAGAGAATCACCGGCTGTGTTATTAATTTTGCTAGTCTGAATTAGTAGTTTGTTAGAGGATCGAAGCGGTCTAGGATTGTTATAGGGGGTGATAATATTTTTAAGTGAAGGAGTATTGTCCGGATTATAGAGGATTTTATAGGCCATAATCAGTTGGTTATACAGGATTAGGCTAGTTCAAGCCAACCAAGCTGATTTAGATTGATGCAATGATGTGTCCTAAAAGGCAGCCCAGTGGCAAACCTGGCAATGAGGTTGTAGCAAATTGAGAGTTTGTTAAGGACAGTCTTGTTCAAATTCGAGAGTAGAGGGGATGCATACAGAAGGGTTGAAAGAAGGTGAGAGCGAGCTATGGCAATTTTAGCTGGAGGGGTTAGGAAGGCTTTTATTCTGTAAAGTGACCCTAGTTTTTATTGATGGTTTTGATAGTTTGGTTAACATGTAGGTCAAATTTGAGATTATTGTCTATGATGACACCTAATAGTTTTGTAGATGGGTCAGGGGAGATTATTGTGCCATCATTTGATTTTATGGTAAAGGTGAAAGGGGTAGACCTACGTGTTGGTGAAAATAACAGCATTTTAGTTTTTTTGGGATTTAGGATCAGACGATGTTCAGAAAGCCAGTTTTCTATTGTATTAAAGGTGGTCTGGGTAGCTGACCATAACTCTACTGAAGATGTGGCTGAGCAAATCAGAGTAGAGTCATCAGCATATTGGATACAGCTGACTTTTGGGATGACAGTATAAAGGTCGTTAATGAAGATGGAGAACAGCAAGGGCCCTAGTATAGAGCCTTGTGGTACTCCAAGGGTGTTAGGTAGAAGGTTAGAGAGTTTGTTCTGCCAGAGGACAGCCTGCTGTCGACCATTCAGGTAGGATTGAAACCATTGAGGGCCCCAGTATCTAAACAGAATGTTTGCAGGGTGTGGTTTAAAAGTTGGTGATCAACCATATTGAATGCCTTGGAAAGATCCAAGAAGAGGGCTGAGGATATATAATTATTGTTGCGATTATGGTTTATGGTGTTAGTAAAGGCTAGGAGGGCTGAAGTAGTGCTGTGATGAGGACGGAAGCCATGCTGAGTGTCTGCCATAAGGCGATTTTGGATTAGGTGGTGCATGAGTTGTCTATGAATACATTTTTCCATAATCTTTGCAAGTGGAGAGAGTATAGCTATTGGCCTATAATTGGAGAATTCAGTAGAGCTGCCTCCTTTGTGAAGTGGGATTACATAGGATATTTTCCAGATGGTGGGAATTTTAGCTTCTACTATGGTTCGATTGATTAGTATTGAGACGGGGTAAGCAATAGCATCAGCTGATTTTTGTAGGTACTCGGCAGGGAGTTGATCAGCAGAAAGTGTAGTGGGTTTTAATTTTATGATCAAGGTACGGATAAGTGAAGTGGCGACTGGTTGGAAGCTGAACGCAAGTAGGTTTCTAGGGGTGCTACTTTCAGGACCTGGGGAGCTAGGAGGAAGTTGGCTAGCTAGGGCTTGAATTGTCTCAGTAAAGAATTGGTTAAAACTATCAGAAACATCTTCAGGGGTTTTATCAATAGTAGCAGCAGGGACTGGGGTTGAAGTTTGTCCAGGATGTAGTAGATTATTTAAACCTGCCCAAAACTTCTGAGGGTTATTTTGATTTACTGTCTGTAAATTACAGTAGTATTGTTTTTGTCTTGTAAAATTGATTTTTTGGTTTCGTTCCTGGATTGCCTGTATTTAATGTGATCTTGAGGGTCTATAGAAGAATGCCATAAAGCCCATGCTTTGTTTCTAAGGGTAATTTTGAGTTTAGACTCTATAGAAAGCCATGGTGCAGTTTTGCCTTGGTTCTCTTTGAACGAACAGGTGCATGCAAATCAAGGATCTCAAGGAATTTGTTGTTAAAGTATGCTACTGCTTCCTCTAAGGGGAGGTGTTTTAGAATAGACCAATTACATGAGTTTAGTTCTTGTTGGAATTTGGCAGGGTCAAAGTTTTTATTGTTTCTAACCTTTCTGAGTAAGGGTTGTTGAGAATTAATGGTTTTGTGCTTAATTACATATGTGAGAAGGTGATCACTTAGGCCATTAAGGAGGGTACCAGAGGTGTACAGTTGGGGGTGACTGTTTATGAGTACCCAGTCAAATATACTTTCTTTTTGGTTGGGTTTACCTATCCTGGTAGGGGTGGATATGATTTGTGTAAATGCATGCAGGTTAATATGGGTGGTTGGGGATTCTAAAGAACAGGTGCCCCAGTCTATGTTAAAGTCTCCAAGTAGTAGGGTTTCTTGGGGGTAGTGACATGATAACCAGTGCAGGATATCTTCAAATGTAGATATATTGTTACCTGGGGTAATGTACATACAGATGATATTAATGCATTTATTTTTATTAAGTTGCAATTTGGTGGCAAGAATCTCAGAGTTATTAATCTGAGGAGGTTGTATTACATCTATGGTGACATTCAACTAAGATTTATAGAGTACAGCTACCCCACCCCCCTTCCTTGAAGCACGATCCAGCCTGTGTATGTTGTACCCAGGTGGTAACACTTCATTGTCTTTAGTGTTAGGTTTTAACCAGGTTTCAGATAAACAGAGAATCTCAGGGGAGTGGACATCCAGAAGTGTATGCAATTCATGTACCTTGTTATTAATGCTTCTAATATTGAGATGACAGCCTAGGAGAGAGTTAGTTGGCCTATTAATTGTAGGTTTGTAGCTTAGATTACAAGTAGAGGGGGTATGTGTATCTGAAGTGAGTGGGCCAGGGTTGGGGTGAATATCACCACCAAGTATTAGGTTGAGTCTATACTTGGTGATGAACTTCAGGAATTTGTTTATTAGTTTGTGGTAGTGTTTGGATCTAGAGCTAATGTGCCTGGGGTTGAGATGTTGATAGACTGAATAAGATGTTGGATAGGATCTGGTACTGTAAGTATGGTTGAAGGTGGAAGGATTTACAGCTGGGGTGATAGTATGGCCTTTTGGGACCTGAAATCCCATAAAAAAACTGTTTTTCATACAAGGTAAGGAGGTATGGTGTGAACAAGAGGGGTGTGAACAAGAGGGGTAGTAAAGAGGAGTATATCATTATATGTGATTCAGCTAGTGAGTGAAGGAACTGTTTTACCTGGTGATGCAACACCAGAAGATAGAGTGGTGAGGTAAAGGTACTGGAAGGGGGGGATGGGAGAATGCCAGATGAAAGCTAATAGGTGCTATTAAATGTAGGTAGTACAATAGGGGTGGGTGGAATTATCCCAGATGACAGCAGATAGGATCTAGAAAGTGGGGGAGTGGCTATAGTACTATAAATTTAGAGGTACATAACTTTGTTATGAATTGATACCTCATTTTGGTGTTCCCTGTCAAATATATTCGGACCGTGGAACACATTTTACTGCTCAGTTGATTGATTCATTGTGTTAAATGTTAGGCGTCACCGTAAAATTTCATTGTCCATATAGACCACAGGCATCAGGTATTAACGCATGAATCAGACACTAAAAACAAGACTGGCTAAAATTACTATGGAAACGGGCCTCACTTGGGTACAGACCTTACCTCTAACCCTCCTCTCTATGAGAGCACAAATACATCCTACTAAGGGACTTTCTCCTCATGAAATCCTCATGGGCCACCCTATGCGCATGCCATGACACCACCACCGCCTTTCTCTGAGTATGATGCATTTGATCATGATATTCTTGTGTATTGTACTTCTCTTGTCTCTTTTTTACAGTTTCATCACTGCCAGGTAACAGCGGCTCAACATATCCCTGATCCCATCCCGTCTTCCGCACTACAACCAGGAGACTGGGTGTATGTCAAGTCTTTCTCTCGAAAAACAGTGCTTCAACCACGTTGGAAGGGGCCCTTCCTGGTTCTACTGATGACATCATCAGTGGTGCGACTACAAGGCTCACCCACCTGGATTCACATATCGCACGTCAAAAAGGTCGTGCCATCCGAAGATCAACAGCCTTTACCTTTTTCAACTCCAGACTCTCCACCTATTGCTACTCGTACTCAAAGCCATAATGTAGCAGCATTTGATGATGCCTAACATTTACCTGTTTGGAAAACCCCAAACTCCTGATACTATGCAAACTCAACCACCATTTCCACAAAAGTACTGGACAGCTATTTTGGTGGTTATTCTTGCTGTTTTGTTATCTTAACTCTAGCCATTTTTATTTCCTGCTCCAACTACACTACATGCCAAATGAGCTACATGGCATCCACCTTTCAACACATACCAAGCTGTTAAATATGCTTATGCGTCATCCCTCAATGTCTTGGACTGCTGGATCTGCACTGCTATTCCTACTGTTCATGGGGGATTGATGCTAAATACAGTCCCTTTAGGGGCTAATGAAACCTGGATGAATCTGATTTATGATACATCAAAAGTTACTTCAAAGGACAAGATAGCATTACATTTGTTCGACCGTCGAAATGGAACGGTGTGTTTTCAGAAATTTGGTAAAGTTAAGGTAGGATGGAGTTTTTGTAATGTAACAGTTCCCTATAAGTGTAATAATGACTCCTCCTACTGTAATGCAACCTACAATTCATTTTGTAAACTGATGTATAAAACATATGAAGAGGTAAGGAATGATTTTGTTTTATACCAACAGTTGATGGTGATTGATAAAAAGGTATTTCATTCTGAACAAGGTTATGTACATAGTAATATCATCACTAAGGTAGAAAACTGTTATTTTGTGTGTGGTAGAAAAGCCTATAAATGGCTACCAGGAAACTGGTCTGGCAGCTGCTTCCTGGGCTACCTAGTCCCAGCTATTCGAAATGTATCTGCTTTACCTCAAGGAAAAATTCGGAACGTTCGAGAGGTCAAGAAACCTACCAATCTGGTAGGTCAAGTTGATGCTTCATGGATCTATCATTATGATTTAGCTCATGCTGGCACTAAAGGACTATCCCATATGGACTTGGGTGATGACGTTATATCATTGGCTGGTATAATTCCAGCATACGGAGCAGTGAAATCAATTTGGGAACTGAGAAAGCTATCCAAATTGCTTGAAATATTAAGCAATGCTACATTTTATGCCTTAGAACTAGTGACTGATGAAATGACTGCTATGAGAGCTGTAGTCCTCCAAAATCGTATGGCTTTCGATTTCACCCTAGCGGCGAAAGGGGGAACTTGTGCTTTAATGCAGGAGGAGTGCTGTATGTTTATTCCCGACAATCTGCACAAAATTGAAAGCCATCTTGAACTGATTCAAAGAATTTCCGAACTCTCTAAGGCCAAAGAGGCTGATATTTCAACATGGGCATGGTTAACCAACCAGTTCTCAGGTTGGGGAGGTGGACTGTTGAAGTTGATTTTATTAATTGCAGTATTAGCAATTGTTGCTTTTCTTGTCATATTTTTAATCAAAGCACTGATCTAGAAATTGATGTCTTCAAAAACTGTGAAAAAGGTGCCTATGTTTTATATGCCTGCAACTATGAATGTAGACAATGACATGACAATGTTTACCAATGATGAAAAGACCAGTAACATGGTAATGTTAGATTTGGGGCAAATGTATGATAGGTTAAGTGGTGATGCTTACACAGCATCAAATGGGGGATTGTAGAATATGAACAGCCAAAGCATGTGTTTGAAGGAATTGAGTACGTGACAGTCTGCATGTATTAAGATGTACTGTGTACTATGAACTTTGAATGAACTATGAGTAGTGGAAAATTACTGAAAAACAAGAGTCTGCTTGAAAGCAGGAAATGTGCCTTATATAGAAGTATATCCGATTTTCTTTCTCTGCCCAGAGATATAATGATGTGAACTGATTTATGCTTATGGGTAAATCATTGATTGGTTAATTGTCTTGTATAATGATCTAATTGGTTCATTTTATATTTGTGCACCATCAGCAATATTCACAGTATATAAGCTAGTGCATTCCTTTGTTCTGGGAGTCTCCCTGGTGCTTTTCCATGAGGTTCCCACACGTGTTTACTTTAGTTAATAAATACCACTGAAAGAGATAAAGAACTGTATTTGTCTTCATTCTCAAGGTAATGTGTAACATAGCACAAATCTCCATTCTGGCAGCCATATCCCTACAGCCTCTCTCAAGCAGAAAGGGTGCATACCATCTCACAGCCTATATAATTACCTCATTTTCAGTGTCGCTGAAAAGTTTTGGTTTTTTTTTTTGTATATTTGTAGGCTTGGGTGCCATAATCCTATGTCACATAAAACAGGGAAGGACAAACTGATAAATATCACATAAGTAATGTATTTATTACAAGAAATAATAAATCTGTGTACCCTTTGCCATCATTAAGCACTTGAAACACAATTTTCATTTAGCAGCTGAATGTTAAGTGATTGTCCCACCTCTCCCTCCCTCACAAATGAAAGTTTGTACAAACCAAGGAATACCACATAAGTAATGTATATATGTTCTCCACAGAAATATCAAGACATCTACACATTTTCAACAAAAAAGCACTTGAAATGCACTTCTCTTTTTAACAACAGAATGGTAGGTGGCTGCTCCCCAACCCCAAACAAATGAAGGTTTGTACAAACCAAGGAATACCACATAAGTAATAATAATAATATATATATATATATATATATATATATATATATATATATATATATATATATTCCACACAATTATAAAGATGTCAACACTTTTTCAACATACCAGTCCATTTATGAATGCCAGTCACTTTTCCCTGTGACCACCACTCCTAACACCAGTGACAGATACATGCACATTAAATTTCTCTTCAATACCATAGAACACTGAAAAGCAAATGTTAAGAACATAGCTGAGCTGAAAGTATAACTTGTCTATGTCAGAAATGTAAATGTTTGCCTTTTCGGCTTTTCCCGGTTAGGGGTCGCCACATTGGAACTCCGGTCCGCTAATGATTGGCAATAGATTTTTATGGTGCCAAGTTGCCAGTCCGATGCCCAACTTTCAATGAAGGCACACCCATTTACACATGTCTTTTGAACATCACTCAGCCATGGGGAGGACATACAGACTCCACGCTGAAGGCACTCCAGCTGAGAATTGAACAGGATAACCTCTTGCTGTGAGGCAACAATACTACCACTGCACCACTGTGGCTTATTTTTATGTCACAAATGTAAATGCCTACCAAAAATGCCCATGCCAACAGACAAGTGCATACAGATAACAGTTTCATTTTCTCCTGGATATATAAATACATTTGTAGCATTTTACAAAATATAAAATGCCCTTGAATGATACAAACATGTCTTAGCAAAATTAAGCCTTCTTTGCAGAGAAATCATCTTCAAAGGAATACCAATCTTCTGTTTTGCCCACATACAGAAATCTGCTCACCTACAAGTTCCCTAGCTACACAGTTACCTTTTTATAGTGTAGATTCTACCCTCCGGGCACTGTAGAGATAGAAATGAGGTATGGACTCATTAAAATTGCTGAATACCAAACTTTTGACACCATGAAGCAGAACATAGAGTCAGTTCTATACTATTGTTGGGTGCTAATGGCTTGCAAATGTGAATGATTAGTGTGAGAGAGGGAAAACACAAAAGCAATTCAGACAACCTTCACTGTAGTGGATGCATCAGTGAGGATAAACTCACAAAGTGTCAAATAACTTCAGTAAGCTTTTAAATAAAGCAAAACCCCACACATTTATACTTTTTGGTCCATAATAGCAAAACTCTCCCACCTTTGCTGAAATCTGTTACTCGCTATTATGTATTTGTATCACACATTGAAAGAGAAATACTAGGACAAGCACTATAGACTGCATGTCTGATATTAATGCAGAGATAAGGGAAGAATGACCAGAATACAAAGAGAAGACAGAGTTGCATTTCTGCAAACATATTCGTAGATGGTTGTGTGATCACTCATCACACTAAATATGTTAGCCATCTGTGTATAACCAGCTGAGAACGTCCAAGTGTATGACCTGTTAATAATGTAGAGGAATTGTAAATTGCTTGTATACACATGATTTGATTGTTGTTTCAAAGCTGTGTCTATAACAGAGATAACACACTCCAACTTTGTTTTGTAATTGCAGTAGTCTGATAGTTCAAATCCAGAGCTGTGTAATTGTTTAACATTTGTTTAACTTTATTATCATTTTTTCTTTGTTTTGTCTATACCATGTGCACAGTATGTGGCTTAGTGTCAACATGGTGAAATGAGTAAAATCATTAAAAGGAAGTACAGTATATTTGGTCATAGATCAGGGTAACAGAATAAGGTAGGCAGTTATTCTAGATAAACTGTGAAAAAGAACTGAGAATTTGATATCACGTGATAAGAAGGGTTACGTAACATTTTCTTTTACCATGGGAAATCAGTGCACTAAAACATCGCGAGATCCGTCCCTAACCGAAGACGCAAAATATATGCAATCACAACGTTCTGATAATGTTAGGTATTATATGAAATGGGTTAACAAATACGAATTTGATGGTAAATTAGATAAAACTTCACTGGTTAAACTCCTTAAGCAACTTAAATCCGATGCGGGAGGTCAGGCAAAAAAGCAACGCCAATTAGGCATTCCTCAGGCACACAGGTGGATTGAGGAAGCAAATCGTAGAGAACAGAAGATTAAAAATTCAAAAACATTACTTTTAGACAAAGAAGATAATAACATAGTAATAGCAACAGCTCCTCCTTCTCCCTTGCCCCCTCCTTTACCCTATTCAGGATATGAAGCGAATGGACAGGCTGGTCCGCCTCCGCGTTATCCTGAAGTCTCAGCGAGACCACAACCGTTTGTTAGAGATCCTATTGAAACTAGGTCCCGGACACGTAAAATACATAGGGAGGCAGAATCATATCAAATAGAAAGAAACCTACAGGATGAGAGTGAGGAAGACATATGTCCACTTATAGAGGTCCCAAATCCTCAGGCAGGACAGGCAGGGCAGGACCCAACACTCTTAGTATATAGACCATGGACACCGGAGGATATCCGGAAAGCTACTGAGGGAATCCCCCATTCGAAAGTTAATTTTATGAAATTTTTAGAAGATTTACAAGGCATGAGGTTGAGTTACCACTTGAATGGGGAAGAAGTAGAAAAAGTAGTAAGACAAATTATAGGTCCAGATTGGCACATGATTTGTGGCACCTGGAATCCTCGTAATGCAGAGCTTAAACCACTCCCACATAGTGATGCAGAGTTAGACAACAGAGTGAAAGGTCTTACAGACCGAATCTCTGAGAAATGGAAACCTAGAGCAGACTGGACTTGCATTAATCAATGCATACAACAGGAAAATGAGACAATAGATGGGTACTATGCTAGATTATTGGAATGTTTTAATAATCATAGCGGTATGACGGTTCCTGAAAACCAAACAAATGATTCCCCGTATGAACAACAATTAAAAAATGCATTTTTGAAAGGTTGCATTGCACCTATCAGCAGCTTCATTATGAAGCATATGATAGACCATCGAACAGGTAGGCTACAAGCCTTACTTGAATATGCTAGACATGCTAAAAGACATTTTAATAGTAAGAAGAAAAAGAAGGTGCAAGTCTTCACTGCTGAAGACGGAGCTGAAGTATTTGTGTTACAGTCAGGTAAAAAGGGCAAGAAGAATGCCCAGGGAAACAAACAGTCTGACAAATGATCAGAAGATTTTGAGGAAAGAAAAAAGAGAGGTGAGTGCTTTAAGTGCGGGAAAAAGGGACATTTAGTGAGGGATTGTAAACAGAACAAAAAGGTAATTACAGAAGATAAGGGAGATGAGGACTGACTATATGATAGTGAAGATACATCATGCAAAAGTCAGGAATCATCAGGAAAAGTTAATAAACAGAAAACAAATGTAAATGTGATAGAAGGAATAGAGGAAGTGCAAGTAGATATGGAAGATGAAGAAAGTGAAATTTTGGATTTAGCATTATTGAGCTTAGAGCTCTACTTAGCAGATACGAAACCGGAAGTTACACTTCTGGTGGAGGGAAGGGAAGTCAAATTCCTGTGTGACTCAGGAGCGTCACGGACCCTGATACACCCCTCCAAGTTACCAGAACATTCTGAATCACCTGATTATATACTAGTGAAAGCTGCAAATGGACAGCTATACAGGGAACCACTTTCCCATGATATAGCAATAACTGACCCTGTTTCAGGTATGACCCAAAGCAGTAAAATTGTTGTTTTTGCAAAGTGTCCAATGAACCTATTGGGCAGGGACCTTATGCAGATATTTGGCATAGCAGTAGTTCCAACTGTGCAAGGTATGGAGGTGCAGAGACAAATGGATACTTTTGTAGCGTGATCGGAGGGTGAAACTTTTTACTGGTACAGCCAGGACTTAGTCACGACTGGTCCAGGGGCAGTAACCAAGGAACTGATGAACATAGCCATCAGTAAAGCCCCCTCCCTCGACACGGATCAACAGCATTTGTTACACTGTACTCTATACTACTGTACTACGCCAGGACCTGATAGAGAGTATGAGCAGGAATTGTTCAGAAATCGCACAACTAGATTGGTTTTACATACTTTGTACTGGGATACTGAGGGGAACAGTGCAGTTAGCTGTTCATTACCTCAAGAATTCCTTGCATTATATAGATCAAATCGATTACCACATGTCAGCTTGACAAAGAACAAAAATGTAAAATGGGCAGACTTAGGAGAAAAGGTGACAAAATGGGAAAAACAGACGGACTTAGAATTGTCAGAACAAGGAATACAGAAACAAAATTTGAACTGATTGACACAGACACATCCAGCTGTACACTTGCAATCTAGCGAGGACAGCTGATTAGCATTTTTATTAGAAGAAGAAGAGAAAGCCTTATGTGAAATTCCGACAACTCTTTGGTTGACAGGCTAATCAGATGTAGGACTTATTCGAACAGCAGGACCAGTTACAATCACACCAAAATCTGCATTTAGGCCATAGAAAAGACAATATCCCTTGAGGAAGGATGCAGAAATAGGAATCAAACCTATAATAGCAGCATTACTCAGGGAAGGAGTACTGGTAGAATCTCCTGATTCACCATGTAATACACCCCTATTTCCTGTTAAAAAAGCAAATGGGGAATGGCGGATGGTTCAAGATTTACAAGCTGTGAACAATGCAGTGATACCCAGAGCACCCATGGTGCCAGACCCACATACTTTGTTAAACGACTTAAAACCGCAACAAAAATATTTCTCTGTGGTAGATATCAGTAATGCTTTCTTTTCGATACCTATACATCCTGATAGTCAATATTGGTTTGCATTTACATTTCAGGGTAAAAGGTATACCTATACTCGAGTATCACAGGGATATTGTGAGAGCCCAACAATATTTGCACAAGAAATGGCTAGCAACCTGGCAGGGTTTACCCCACCAGGAGGTAGTCAAATTCTACTTTACGTAGATGACATCTTGCTAGCAGCCCCCACCCAGCAGCAATGCAGGGAGGATACTGTAGCGTTATTGAAATTTTTAGCAACACAAGGACACAAAGTAAATAAAAGTAAGTTACAACTTTGGAAAAAGCAAGTTAGATACCTAGGATATGTGATATCCAATGAGGGTAGAATATTAGACGAGGATAGAAAAACAGCAATTTTACAAGCACCCAAACCAGCAACCAAGAAGGAAATGATGTCCTTCTTGGGAACAACTAATTTCTGTCGGAGCTGGATACCAAATTATGCTTTGGAATCTGCTCCACTGACTGACTTGATATATAAGACACCAATGGCAGCACAAGATATTTTACAATGGACACCCGAAGTTGAAACGGCTTTCTGCAGGTTGAAGCAGTTGATAGCGTCTTCATTAGTTTTAGGACTCCCAAATTATCACAAACGGTTCTTTCAGACCGTAGATTACAAGCAAGGATATATGACGTCAGTGCTGACGCAACAACATGGGGATAAGCAAAGCCCCATAGCCTATTATTCATCGCAGTTAGACCCAGTGGCACGATCTTTGCCTCACTGTGTACAAGCAGTAGTTGCAGCTGCAATGGCAGTACAGGCTTCAGCCTCAGTGGTGTTATTCCACCCTCTCACAATGAGAGTGCCTCATGCAGTCACAATAATTTTACTGCAAGAAAAAGCATATCTCTCTCCTGCTAGACATCTTTCATGTATGACTATACTGCTGAGCCAACCTCACATGACAATTGAACGATGTACGACATTAAATCCATCAACATTACTTCCAACTCCTGCGGATGGCACACCGCAAGGCCGTCTGCAAGAGATTGAACAGTTAACCTTGCCTAGACAAGATCTCACAGATATGCCCTTGGATAATGCCGAGGTGACATATTACGTGGACGGCTCATGCAGAAGGGGTCCCACAGGAAAAAATCTAGTGGGGTATGCAGTAGTTAGAGACACAGAGATTTTAGAAGCCCAGCCCTTACCACATAACTTGTCTGCACAAGCAGCAGAATTGATAGCTTTAACACGAGCATGTACTTTAGCAAAAGATAAATGTGTAAACATATATACTGATAGTCAGTATGCTTTCTCTACAGTACATGTATTTGCGCAACAATGGAAGAATAGAGGGATGATAACATCTAGTGGAAAACCAATTAATCATGCGCAATTTATTTTGGAATTATTAGAATCTATTCAGTTACCTACCAAAGTAGCTATTTGTAAATGTGTAGCTCATACAAAACAACAGGATAAGATTTCAAAAGGAAATGCGAGAGCCGATGCAGCTGCAAAACAAGCAGCCTCAGACTCAGAAACTTTACTTTTGAATGAGGAATTACAACCCTCTGAGATTTTAGATTTAGACATGTTAAAAACAATGCAGACACTTACTACAAAAGCAGAAAAACAAAAATGGGAAAAACAAGGCGCAATTCTTGAAAATGGACTGTACATTTCCAAAGAGAAAAAAACGATATTGCCATCTAATTTATTTAGATATGCAGCTTTGTTGAGCCATGGGCAGTGCCATGTCTCAACAGGGGGGATGGTACAGTTAGTAAACCGAATATTCCAAACATATGGATTCACAAACTATACAAAAAAATTTTGTGCAGCTTGTCATACTTGTAACAAGCATCATGCACAAGGGGCATTTAAACCTAAGCAAGGAAGTTCTCCTATACCACCATATCCGGTCCATACTATTTGTATGGATTTCATAGAATTGAATAAGAGTGAAGGGAAGAAATATTGTTTAGTCATTGTAGATATGTTTTCTAAATGGGTAGAAGCTTTTCCAACCATACATCTGGATGCAGCAACAGTGGCAAAAGCCCTGATAAAAGAAGTAATCCTTAGATTTGGCATTCCGGAAAGGATTTATAGTGACAACGGCACACATTTTGTAAACCAGACAATCCAGCAACTTGGGAGATTTTTTGGCATTTCCTTAAAAAACCATTGTGCCTACCACCCACAGTTAGCAGGACTGGTGGAAAGGTACAATGGTACCCTTAAGAGTAAACTTAGGAAGCTAGTTGAAGAAACCCAAAAGAATTGGATGCACTGTCTGCCTTTAGCACTGCTGAGTATGAGAATGGTTCCAAATGTGAAGGGTTTGACTCCCTTTGAAATGATTTTTGGGAGAGCATATTATGTGCCTCAGTGGAAAGCTCTCATGCCTGCAGAGCAAGAGGCTGACAGTTCATTAGCTAGTTATATGAGGAAACTGTTAACAAATAAATCTGTTTTGCAGTTTAACTCTTTTTCAGATAAGGAACAGACCAGACCGGTGGAAGCAGTTTTGGCCCCCGGAACGTGGGTGTGGCTGAAAGTGACGAAAAGGAAGAATTGGGCGAGTCCAAAGTGGGAAGGGCCGTACCAGGTACTGTTGGCAACGCCTACTGCAGTCAGAGTGGCTGAGAGGACGTCCTGGGTTTATTTGACACACTGCAAACCGGTAAAGAACTTTCAACTTGATAAAAACTTTGTGACTGATATACAACAAGGACAAGATGGCCAAAAACAAAGCAAATAGAAATTTAGATCAGCCCCAGAGATGTTGCATAATCATTTTGCTGAGTATACATTTATTGACTATAATTGTGACAGTTTTCCTCTTGTTGTGGTTTTTCCTACACTCAACCACACAAGTGAAAGTGGGAAGGTGTGACGAAACGTCTATAGACTGGCATCCAAATTTTAACACATACCTAGCCATGAAGCGTGTATATGCAGAGACTATGAACATTTCAAATTGCTGGGTTTGTACAGCTATACCAACAGCATATGGAGGACTGATAATGTCCGCTGTCTCTTTGGGGATAAATGAGACTTGGGAGAATTTACTCTTTGATACAGGAACTGAGAGATCACAGGACAAAATAGCTTTATTTTTACCTGTTACACAAAAGGGAATTGTATGTTTTTACAAAAATGACACTCTCCAGGTGGGCTGGAGCAATTGTAATATAACAATATCTTACCGGTGTTATATTAAGAATAGTAATGGCAATATTCTTTGCAATACTAATTATGACTCATATTTGAACTCATTGAAAACAACCATGAATGAAATTCGCAAGAATCCTGTTTCATTTAAACAATTGTCAGTTATAGACCAGAAAATGTTTCATGCAGGGTTAATGCATATTAGTACTAAAGTAGAAAACTGTTATTTTATTTGTGGGAAAAAGGCATATAAATGGTTACCTGAGAATTGGTCCGGCAGTTGTTTTTTGGGTTATCTGGTTCCGGCAATAAGACATACTGCAGAATTACCTTTGGGTAAGATACGAAACGTGAGAGAAGCAGTCCGGAAACCTGGAGGTCCAGTCGAGAAACCTGTAAATCCAGTTGGACGGATCGAGGCTGGCTGGAAAGACCATAATAACGTAAAAGATAAAAGTAAATTGACTCATATGGACTTGAGTGACAGTATTATATCTTAGGCAGGAATATTCCCAGCATATGGAGCAGTCAAATCGATCTGGGAGCTGAGGAAGTTGTCGAAACTTCTCGAAGTAATGAGTAATGTGACTTTCTCTGCCCTAGAACTGGTGACTGATGAACTGAATGCAATGAGAACTGTTGTGCTACAAAATCGAATGGCTCTTGACTTCACCTTAGCGGTGAGAGGTGGTACGTGCGCGCTTATCAAAGAAGAATGCTGTGTGTATATACCAGACAATAGGCATGAAATTAACAATCACCTAGAGGTAATTCAGCAAGTATCAGCCATAACTGAGCCAGGCCCAAACCCACTGACGGACTTTCTCCAGAATCTATTCGGGGGGTGGGGTTCCATCCTAATGAATATTCTAAATGCTATTTGTGTGGGTATACTCCTAATAGGAGCATGTGTTTGTTGTGGAATTCCCTGCATGAAAAGATTAATCAAAGATTTTATCGATGTATCTGTTACTGAAACTTTGTACTAAGATATTGAGATTGAAAAATTGATCTCAGATGAAATTTTTTCTGAAGTATAGATCGAATGACTCACCTAGCTGAAAATCCTTAGTGGAAGAGGTTAGGAGACGAAATGACATTATACATACTTCAAAATAGAATAAAAAAATTAAAAGGAGGGAAAATGTTAGAAAAATATGCATTTAAATATATGTGAAACACTAGTTTAAAAGCAAAGTAGTATGTAATGCATTTTATTCTATTAATGATATAATAAAAAGGCTGAATTCATGTGTAATTGCAAGTAGTTTTGAAACTGCAGTGTGGCTTGTAGTAAACTGACCTCTGGCCCTGCCAGCTGCCAGCTCAGCAAGTTTTAATGTTTATGCTTTTCACAAGTGATTATCTGCTGGGTCAGGAAATTAAATATGTGAAATAATGAAATCTTCTGCTCTTTCCTACTGGGATGATTTGGCCTTGTATATGTGTTACTAAGATAGCATGCAGCTGGTGGGAAAGTGTTACAGTGAACAAAGATGTGTATTAGAAGATTGAATCTGCTATTGTATTCGAACTGATGTGAAACCTTGAAGAAGTAAGTTTACAGAAAGACATTATGTCTGACCAGGTGGATAGCAATGCCGTATTGTTACCAGAGGAAAACCTTTTTAAAATATACAGCATCAGCAGTTTTTATGAATAGAGGACTGTAAGCTAAAGTGATGTAGATGCCCTGTGACATACCACATCAGTAAGGTGGGCACAACTTGAATGTAAAGACTATAAAATCTGTGTACTTCCTGTTTCATGTTAGACAAAATTCTGTACTTGTACGTTTTTTGCCTCCTGGTGTACACTAGTAAACTTTTGAACCTGAACCTCCTGTGTATTGAATTCTTGATTTTATTTAACACCTTTACACTTTGTTGTTTTCTAGGAGCCAAATTATAGAAGATGAGAAGACTCTACACTTTGTTGTTTTCTAGGAGCCAACTTATAACCATAGCCTAAGCTGTTACGTTCACAGCTTACTGGGTTAAGGGCAAGCCAGAATAGCAGCAGTGACAGACAGTCACTCTGGAATATCCCCCTTTGAATTTTTATCTCTGCAATAATAATTTGCCCTTTATCATGGCTTAATTACAAAGTGGTCTGCCAGTGTTTCATGGCCACTGTAATGTAGTCAATCAGTATAGGGTGTACCTTATACATTTTTAAGCACTCTTTTATCCTTGAATGTAAGATACCATTAAATGCGTTTTTGCAGTCAATCCATGCCATACTTAAATTCTTCCCTTTATTTCAGTTCTCCACTATGACTTTATTTAACAATAAACGATCCTTTGTTCCATATGACATTTTTTTTATTGCCTTTTTGTTCTATTGCCATAGTTGAATTTTCTGCTAAATGACTATAAACTTCATCAGCATCAATTGCAGTGTATAGTTTATACATCATCAGAAGGCAAGTTACTGGTCTATAATTTTTACAGTAGCTTGCAGGTTCACTGTAAAGTAGGAACATTGTTTTTCCTGTTGTTAGCCAGGTTAGTGTCTGTTTGGGGTGTGAATATAAATAGTTCATACTCATGGCTAAATCTTCATCCAGAGATGTTAATACTTTTAACCATAAGTTAAGTACTGCATCTGGGCCTGGGGTTTTCCAATTAGAGGCTTTTCTTAACTTTGTTTCTATTACTCAGGCTGTTACTTCATCCCATTTCATTTCCTGTACCTTTAAAGTTCTTGTTCTTTCTTGTACTTCTTCTATCTATTTAGCATCTTTGTTATGTTCCACAGGATCTTCATAGATACATCTCCAAAATGTATCTATTTCTTCTTTTTTTGGTGGTCTTTTAATTCCTTTTACCTTGTTTCCCAATTCTCTATAAAACTTTTTTTTGGTCATTTCCCAGCAGTATGTAAGCTGTCATGTGATGCCAAGAAGTGCTGCATTAATTCCTACTGGGTCAGGTCATTAACAGAAATATTAATAGAGCATATATTCATAATTAGTAAGAATAAATTCATCCTTTCTCACTCACTGGCCACTCCAATTTGGTCATTAGACATTCCAGATCTGTGTGCTGACTTGACTTTTAAATGCTGCTCCACAATGCTGTGTGGAGACTGCTGAAGACATTTACATAAAATATGCAAATATGCATAACGATATTTATTGCTAATCATCTACATTTTTCAATGCATTAGTAGTCAAACACCATGTATCACTAAGATATTTGCCAGCGTTTTGTGAGATTTCATTTGATACCATGAAGTACCTCAAACATTCCTTATAAGGGAAGCTAGTTATACAAGAAATACAGCCAGAGTACAGAAATGCCACTGGAGCTGACAAGTCATTCATTATTCAGTCTCTGATAACTTTTTTTCCTCAGTTCAGAGACACTTGGGAGCACAAGTCTATCTTGGAAGTGAATGGCTGCAAGGCATTGAGAAAGTAAACTTGGATAGGATTTCAGTGATTTACAGGACAGGGATACACACATTAAAAATTACATTTGCTTGACAAGCTCTTTACACACACACACACACACACACACACACACACACACACACACACACACACACACACACACACACACACACACACACACACACACACACACACACACACACACACACACACACACACACACACACACTAAAATATATTTGATTAACAAGCTCTGTGACCTCCCACAGACATTATAAAATAAAAAAGTAACCTTTAGCAATAAAGTAATTAGATGTACCATAATCACTCAGAATATACAGTTGTGTAAGTTGAACTTACATAACAGTAGATGTTTGAAGGATCTCTGTTACAATAGCCTGACGTACATGGGTTATATCCTGAAAAGGACATACCAAATGGCCAGCTTCCAAAGGTTTATGGCACCTTCCACATGTCCAAACTATCAAGCAGCTCAAGCTGAGGTGACTAAAAGACAAGTTTGGGTGCAAAGCCCTTCAGAGCTTTCCTGCCAGAAGAGAGAGGGAGGCTGTGCCCTGAAAGGACAATGTTAAGAAGAACAAAAAATAAATGTCTACACGCTGGAAGAAAAAAGATACAAAAAGCAAGGAAGATGAAGGGAGGGAGTGGCTACTGCAATTGTGATTATTTGAACATCTACTGTTATGGTGAGCTCATCTTATATAACTGTACAATGTTCCTCACATTGATCACTGCTGCAGTAGCCTTAGCTATATGAATAGATTACCATAGCTAACTACATTTGGCAGATGGGAGGAGTAGAGTACAGAACTCCCTGGAGAATATTGTAGCAAAGATTGACCTGGACCTAGAGAAGGAATCAAGCTTATATTGCTTTGTAAAAGTACTGTATGTACAGAGGACCAAGTAGCAGCTTCTATAATCCTTCCAGAATCCAACCCTTCCCAAAATGCCATAGATTAAGCCAAAGCCCCGACATAGTGGGCCTTGACCCTGCCTGGAATAGATTTGTTATGGTGAGTGTAACAAAAGGTAATAGCCTTGGACAACCATTTGGAAATAGTCTGCCTTTACTGAGGTTGTCCCTTTTTCTTACTTTCACAAGAAATGAATGACTAATCCGACGATGTAAAAGATTTTGTTCTGTCAAAATATTACCTGAGTTATCTGTGGACATCCAAAGTATGGACTATCCTTTCTCCCTCATTTTTAAGTACTAGAATGAAGATGAGGAGATGGATAGTGTGGGTTACTGTAAATTTGGATACCACTTTATGCAAAAAAAATGGATAAGTTCTCTAAGAAACTCTGTCCCATTGGAAAATGAGATAGTTGACTCACCATACAATCATGAAGACAACCTTCTTGCAGAGATCAGAACAATCAGTAAAACTATTTCCATGTTAAGAACCTCAAGTCAGCCAAGTGTTTGCTTCTCTAGCACACAATATTAAGATCCTAAGAAGGGCCTCTTATGCAAAACTCCTTTCAAGAACATTTTGACATGAGACTGCATTGAAAGAGGAGGAGCCATGGGTAGATATGCTGAAATGGCTGATAAACCTTGATAGAGGAATAAGAAAGGCCATAGGAAAGTAACACACTCAATTATTTTTTAACCAGAGAATAACTAGCCCAGAATGTGTGCTGGTTAAGTTGTTGGCATCAACTAGAAAACCTTTTCCATTTGGTAATATATGATTTTCTAGCAAAAGGTGTTTTGCCTCCATTTAGTGCCTGCTGCACATCTTCATTCAGCAGGTGCCTAAAAGGAATTAAGACCCTTTCATCTAAGAAGGCAATTGAAGATGAATGATGTTGGGGTATATCAAACACCCCTGCTCTTCTGTTAGTAGATCCACTCTGTGAGGAGTATTGTGGTAATTGCCCCTGGCTATTTCAAACAAAAAGTAGAACCGTGGAAGCCTAGGCCAGAAGGGAGCCATCATAATGATCCTGAGGGATTTTTTCTGCATCTTCAGAAGTGCCCTGGAAATTAATGGAAAGAGTATAAAAGCATTAAGGAATAGTCCTTTCGAAGGAAAATAAAAGAAAAGGCATATTTCTTCCAAACCTTCTTCCATAGAGTCCTGGGATGGAATTTTGACAGTTGACTCCTTAAAGTGGAAGCATAGAGGCCTACTTCAGGAATTTCCCACAGAGGGATCAAATCTTCAAAGACCCCCTGATCCAGTTTTCAATCCTGCTCCTGCTCAGCTTGTCTGCCACAAAATTTTGCTCTGATAGGATGTAGGATACCTGTAGAGTGAGACTGTGCTGTAAATTTAACATGTCTAGTCTGCAAAGGGGGAATGACATTGTCCCCTCTTACTTCTTGATGTACCACATGACTGTTTTATTGTCTGTTCGCACTCGAAGAAGTTCCAGGGACCCAAGATGGTTAAGCTAGTTCAGTGCCTTGATTAGGGTAAACATCTTCTTGACATTTATATGCTTGTGTCTGTCCTTGATGTCTCACACTTCCTGGACTTTTATCTATCTTGAAACTGCTCCCCAAGGAAAGTTTGAACACCTTTGATGACTGACTGCTTTAGAGCAAGGAGGGAGAAGGAGAGTCCTGGATTTAAGAATATTTGTTGTCTCCACCAAAAGATTTTTCTGCTGGCAAACTCCAGCACTAGGATTTGAAAAGCTAAAGTGTGTTGTTTCTGGAACTGAAGAGGTTTCTGGGATCAAATAGACTACAGATACCAGTTTATCTTTCTCAAACAGAGTCTTGCAATGGGTATCATGAGAATCATAGATATGATGAGATCCAAAACCCTGAAATATTTCCTCACAGTAACCGAAGTCTGAGTAGAAAACCTTATAAATAGATCCAAATAAATATCAATTTTATTTTCCTAGGGAAGAAAAGCAGTTTGAACCAAGATGTCTAGTTAATATCCCAGGAACACAATTCTATGTGAAGGAGTCAAGAAAGACTTTTGAATGTTCTCTTGGAATCCCAGCTTGTGAAAAAGATCTCTCACCCGAGAAAGAGATTCCTGACACTTTGAAAAAGAGTCTGCAAAGATAAACAAGTCATCTAAATACAGAGTCCTTATAGCCTGCAATGAGCTATAACTACAGCTAGACACTTGTACAGTAGTTTCATAGATGGGTTCTAGGCTGGCTGTCCTTGTAGACTATTTTAAGCCCAGACAATTTCTTATAGTGAGACTCAAGTCCTGTACCCTTGCCTGTGAGATAAACAACTTAACCATTATGCCAACCCACTTTGTCAACACTCTTGGTGCAGTGGATAGCCCAAAGGTTAAGGCACATAACTGATAATGTATTCTAGATTCACAAAACCTTAAGAAAAATTTCTGAAGTCTTGATGAATACAGATGTGATGATAAGCATCTTTCTAAGTCTAGTGTTACCAGGAACCTTGAAAGTGGAAGAAGAGTTAACAGGTTGCGAAGTGACATCATTTTGAATTTGTGCACTATCACAAACAGCTTTAAGAAAGAAAGATACAGAACTTGTCTCCAAGCATTTTCTTTCTTTGGCACTATGAAGGAGGAAAAAATCTTCCCCTCCTGGAAGGAGGAACTTGTTCTATCGCTCCTTGGGAAACTATATCTGCTGGTTCAAGTTTGGGAATAGCATTTAACAATGTAATAGGAGCTTAACACATCCTGTCTGTCTTTTGGGGAGCAGCTGGCTGAATATCAGTAAAATTGCAGGGAGTAGCACACACATACAAACACACACACACACACCCACACACACACACACACACACACACACACACACACACACACACACACACACACACACACACACACACACACGCACACACATCTTATAAAGCAGGCAGAACAGGAGGAATAGGTGTGGTAAAATCCTTCTGTAAAAACTTATAGTATTTTCCAATGGACTGCAAAACCTCTGTTTTCTTCCACTGAAAACACTAGCACATTCTAGCAATAGACTCAGAGAAAGAGAAACCACACAAGGAAAAGGCTGACACTGAGCTCCACTCTTTGTCTGAATTAGAAACCTGAGGAAAGATAGCTGTAACCATTCCTGCATCATCCTGTTCAAATTCAGAATCTTGAGTGTCTTGAGGAAATGAGGAATTCCTCTTTCTTTTACTAGAAACTATTTTACAAAAAGGATCAATATTCTGAATTAAACCCTGAACCAGACCCATTAAACTACTTCCAGCCAAATAAATGTGAGGAGAAGTTGATGCATGCTTTGCTTTCTGTTTCTTTTTGACAGGAAAAAATAGGGCTAACCATGTTACTAATGGCAGCAGCTGTGTCCCCTGAGATGGGCACAACTTTCTGACAACAGCAGAAGAAACATGCCTGTTTCCTCTCCCAGGACCAACAGCACTGGCTCTCCTTTGTTCACTGAGGGGATCCCATCAACTGCAGAGCATGTAGCAAACCCCTGGTCCATAGTGGCTGTAGGTGCTACACTAAAGGGATCCAGGTTAAAGATGAGTGATCTGAGGTACAACAAATGGCCACAGTAGAGTCACCCACTTGTGACTGAGGCAAACATACAGCCTGCTGTGGTGGAAAAGGCTGCTTGCTTACCTTTTTATTTTGTGGCTGGAAGAAGGACTGACCATGGGATCAGTAGTCTGTTGCATGGTCAAGCCAAAATGGCACCAATTTCCCAGAGAAGACAAGATATAATTTCTGGTAAACACTACCAGTCCACAAAATTTACTTTTTGACAGAAAAAAACACAGTAAAAAGCACTATGTCATACTCACAAAAGAAAAATAAACAACATTTCTCCACAGAAAAGATGTTTGTAGTTACTTTATCTACTTTTAAAATGACAGAAAAAATGAGTGTTCCATTTAAAAGTATGTTACAGTCTTGGGACAGTCATTAAAGTGCAACAGTTCTACCACTAAAATAATTTTCCTGAAGAGAAAAGTAATAAATCTTCAGCAAAATTTAAGAAAATGGAAGTTTGTTTTTTCCCCAAAGGGAAGGTATCTGCCTAGAAAAGGAAAGCACAAGCTGTCAATCAATCCTCGAAAGCCTCAGAGCAGCATACTGTTTGGTGGCAGTAAATCTTTGGAGGGCTTCATGCCCAAATTTGTCCTTTAGTCAGCTGCTGCTACTTGACAGCTTGCTTGCATGGAAGGTGCCATATTAAGTCATGGCTGGTATCAAGCACACAGCAGTTCCTTCCACTACTTGCTGATGCATTCTACATTGCTTTATTTGGGTGTTGGAAGATCAACCAGATAGGTTAATAGAAAGGTAATAAAAACATATTTTTCTTATTATTTTTCAATCAGTACATGCAGTTAATCAAGTATAATCGTATAACTTTGTTATTGTGATTGTGTACATTTAACTGCTTTCCCATAGAGGGATTTTTTTGTAAGGAGTGCACACAGAGACTGCAGACATATTAGGGAGGCATTTTTTTGCAGGACTACTGCAAAAGGCATGAGACTGACAAATGCAAGAATGGCACAGTGTCACTATGCAAATATGTGAATGAATCATTTTCAGTCTTTCAAAAATAAAACATGAAATACTTTACAGAACATCCAGACACTCAGCTTCTTGTAGTTTGTCATCCCAAATCCCAAACTGTATGAGGGGATTTTGGCACCTCATTATTGTGGGGCCCTATCATAAAAACAGCCCTGTGTCCAAAAAACTCAGGCTGGCCATATTTGTGAGTCTATGGGTGGAATTCAAAAATAAACACTTCTCTGTGAGAAATTAATTTGTGCAACAATGGCTATATATGTACAGGGTGTGTTCAATAACACAGCTACATAATGTGGCCAGTCCCAAAAAAAACTGACTTATCATGTTATATGCTAATGGCATTATAATGAAAAGACTGGTAAAATATTGAGCCAAAAGACACAAATATTGAGCCAAATACATGGTTTAGCAATGTAGAAATGTTTAAACATCACACAGTAATGTTAAACCTGCCTTAGGTCTATATTTGCCAAATGTTTGTGTTCAGGCAGTATAAGTTACTGAATAGGGATTATTCAGCTACTGTAAACTTACATCTGCAACAGGAAGTATAATACAACTTTGCAAGATAAGCTTTACAACATAAAAATGTAACGTCCTCTCTCTTGATAATACAACTACAGAAGTCACTTCTCATAGCAAATTATTAGGGGTGATAGTGGGCGATATTTTTACATTTAACCTGCATATACAAAATTGCATAAGAAAAACTCATCAAAAACTAGGGATGCTTTACAGAGCCAAAAACTTTCTCATGCATACCTCTCAGCTGTCTAGAGTTTCACAGAATGTCCATATTTTTGGCTGATATTTTTGGTCTGTTCCATGTAAAATTTTTGCTTTTCTTGCAAATCACTGGGATAATCTGAAGACTGAAGTCACTAAATAATGACATACATTTGAGTTTCAGATTTCAAATCCTTCAGAAAATGCATGTTAAATACTTTCTCCATTCATAAGAGCAATATTTAAAATATGTCCCTGTTTTTGGGTCTTTGTCCCCCTATTTTGTCAGCCTTTCTCCAGATTTCTTGCACTAAGAGGTTGAGAGGTATGTTCTCACCTATGCAACTAAAACTACACTTGCCACTACTTATCTTTCCCCCAGTCTTCTTCCTGGTGCTCCCATCCTTACTAAGCTCCAGGTTTTACAAAAATTAAAACTTGAAAAGTGCTATAACACCATTGCTAAATTTATAGTAAACACCCCTTTCAGAACCCACCAATGTATAGAACTAAAAAGCCGAAATTGGTTAGAACTGTCTCATCAGCTAACATATACACAACTTCTTAACAATTCTAAAATTATCCAGCACCCATCTGCCTGTCCAACACTTAAAACCATTCTACACAACTAAGTTCCCAGTCGGTCATTGTGATTCAGTGACCAAAATCTCCTGTCTGTCCACAAACCTAGCAAATCTACTGAGCATTGTCTCTACTCATATAGGTTGCTAAGGCCTGGAACTACTTAACTGCATCCATCAGGTCAATACTCTCCCTCCCATAATTCAAATCCGCTTCAAAAGTCTTTCTAGCTAAAATCTGTCTCTGTTCTTGTTCAAGACCAGGATAAACTATGTCCCTAAATGTGAACAAGTTCCTTTTCATTCCTTATACCTCCTTACTCTCCCTTCTTCACTTACTTCCTTACTTCTATCAAATTCTTTTCCTTGACTTTCTCTGTAAATATACCAAAAGCCTGTTTTTCCTCACTTCATATTGAAATTCCTGTTTGTATTAGACTGACTTACCTTTAATTTCTCTACAAACTGTCCAAAATGTCTGATATTAAATGACTGTCATATAACTTGTACTGATTCTGAACCAATATTGTTATATTATGTCTCATTCGTTATGATTATTTAAACTTCAGGTATTTTTGTTTTATTTTTCTTTTTTCTCAAATTTTTTTTTATTTTTCAAATACATTTGAATAAATTCCATAGTATTTATACATAACATCTTAAATAACTATGTACACTATTTACATTAGCCTGACACTATAACAGATCTTAATGTATACAGTTGCTCTATAAGTATGTCCAATCCATTATCAGAGTGTCTGATCAATTATTGTATAGTGTCAATCAATGATAAAACTTTGCCCCAAGGGTTGTTGATAAATGGCTTTGGATATATTCTTAGTTCTTCAATTTTAATTTCCAGTAATGCTGTGGTCTACAGTAGGCTGTAGGTGTCATCCAAAGTTGGTATTGTATTTGTATTCCATCTTCTTGTTATACACTTCCTTGAAATTGCAAGTATAGCCCATACTAGATACATGTTTGACCTATTCAAATGAGGACATTCATTCACATTTAATAATACAAGAGCTTTAGTTAAATAAAATTATTCATTAAATAAAGCTTGTAGAAAGCTATTAATACCATTCCAAAATGGTTTAATTTTAACACAAAGAAAATGTGGTTCCAATCTGCATTGTGTACTTGCTCACATCTCTAACATATTCCTTTTATGGAAGAACTAATTTTACAGATTCTTTATGGGATTAAGAATGCTCTGTGCAAGCATTTCGAATTAAAAACTTTCCAGTGTTGTGTAAAAGATGTATATTTTATCAATAATAAGATATTTGTTTTAATATCTTCAGTTAACTGTATTTAGTTTCCTTTTGTTATATATTTCCAATATGAGGCAGTAGGTGTTGTTTTATAGTTTATCAATATTTTGTAAAATTTTGAAATATTGTTTCCCATGTCAAAGTCATTATATATGATTTCATATATGTATTTTGTAAATTTAAGTTTTCCTTTAAATGAAGACTTGTTAATTATTCTACTTAAATCTTGTGAATATGATAGAATACTCTGTAAAGTTAGCCAGTCCTGTTGTGGAATTTTGTATGTTGTTTTTATTACTTGCATATCTAAAACTTTTAGTTCTTTGATACATTGGAGCCAACAAACAAATCCTTTCTGTTCCCAGGAATTAACAATTTCTCTATATATTTTATGTGGAAAGTTCTTTGTGACTATACATGGTGTTAAAAGATCAAACCAGATTTTTAAATCTATTTTTGCATTAATAATTTTCCTACATGAGTCAATGTAATAATTAATCATATGAGTTTTAGTGGGTTTAGTTATGTTATATTACATAATAATACACAATATCTGTCATGGCAATTTGTTTTTATCTGTTATTTGAAATTGTTTTTGTAAATCAAATTCATTTATTGATATTACAGTTAGCAATTATTTCCATTTGCAGAGTAATTTGGACTTATCCAATCTGAAATTGTTTTGGATATTGTTGCTTTTATATATGTTTCTGTATCAGGAAAGTTTAATCCTCCCTGTTTCCATGGTCTGATATGATGAATTAATTATTTTCTTTTGGGAAACCATACAAATTTTATTAGGCATGAATTTATTTCTTTAAGTATATTCCTTTCTGGTAACAGATGCATTGCCAAGGCTAAATATAGGATCTTGGGCAGTTAAACCATTTTTATTAACTGTAGTCTATCTTCAAATGTTAATATTATTTTGTTCCATTTTTCCACATAGATTTTAATTGTATTGATGATATTATTGTAGTTTTTTGAGACTAATTCATTATTATTCTTGCATAACTCAATTCCTAGATATTTTAAGGTAGATTCTTGTTTCCCTACGATGTGTCTGCAGTTTTATTTTACTTAAAAATAAAAATTTTGATTTTGATTTATTAAAATGGAGACCTGAAGTCATGCAAATTTTGTCAATTAATATATCTAATTCTTCTAATGTCTCTTTTGTATTAGATAATGTTAATAATATGTCATCAGCAAATAGAATTACTTTAGAATTATATTGTTCATAAACATCTATTCCTTTACTTTTTATGTTACAAATTAAATCTGCCAATATTTCAATAGCCAGAGCAAATAGAATTAGTGACATGGGACATCCTAGTTTAGTGCCTTTTGTTATATTTATATATTCAGAGGAAAAAGGTCCTAACTTGACATACGCTAAATTAGGAGATGAACAAAGGATGCAGGAAATTCAAATAGCATTAGGATTTTGAATAAATAGTCCCAATGTAGGGAATCAAAGGCTTTCTCTATACCTAAGCCAATTATGACTGTTTCTTTATTTTCTTTATTAACCTAATCTATAAGAGAAATTATCCTTTTTATTGTCATGTGTATCTGTGATATATAAATCCAGTTTGATCATTATTTATTGCTTTGGATAGTTGTATTTTCATTCTTTTAATTAATATTGTCAGAAATATCTTATAGTCATTATTTAATAATAATATAGGTCTATGTGAGGTACAGAGGTTTGAAGACTTGTTTTACTTTAGGATTGGTGTGATTAAGAAATATCTCCAAGAGGATGATATTAAAGCTTGTGACTGAATTTCTAATAGAGTTTTATGGAAGCGGAATAGTATCTTTGAAGGAAAAAGTTTATATATTTCCATAATTTTGCCATCTATACCTGGAGCTTTATTATATTTACCCTCTTTTATTGTACCTGTAATTTCTTTGTAGGATATGGGTGCTTGCTGATCTAGTTTTATTTTTTTCTGGTATTTTGTATTATATTAGAACATTTGTCATCTAGATTTAATTGATCAATATGTATTTTTTGGAAATGTTCCATATAGGGATTTCTATAGGCATCAAGAATGTCACCTATATCAAATACATTTTCCCATTCTTTTCATGGAAGATACTTTTAATGTTACTAGATTTTGATTGTATTTTGATTCTTGTGGATAAATTAGGTAGATATTTGGAAAAAGTGGCCAAGGTAATAATTTGATTTTTTTCTAAAGCTAAACTAGTTTTATGTGTTAGAATTTCATTGTATTTATTGTTCAATACTTCTACTTTTTTTTCATCTCCAAATGATTTTGATTTAATTCAGCTTTTACTGACAAAAGTTTGGATTGTAGATCTAATAATTCAGTATCCCATTCTCTGATTTTTTATACCAAGTTAGGGTTTACCATATATGTAAGCTTTTAATGAGTCCCATATCATTATTTTATTTATCTCTGTGGTGTAATTAATATCTAAGAAGACCTGTGATTCAGATAATAACCAGGGTTTGAACTCTTTCATTTTAGTTATATATGCTGGAATTCTGGAGTTAAAGATTAATGGTTTGTACCCATTTTGTTTTAGTATCAATGAATTGTGGTTGAAAAGGGGCAGGGAATGATTGAGAAATTGATTTTAGAGTGTAAGTCATGGACAGCAAATATTTTATCTATTCTAGTTTGGGTACCAAATATGTGATCGTGATGAGAAAACAACAAAGATTTATTTTGTTTAAATTTGAAAGTATCTACATGATGAAATGATTCTACCCACTTGTTTAAAGCTTTTGATATAGCAGATGTACTCAGCTGTCTTTTATTTATAGTTTCAGAAATATCAAATATACAGTTAAAATCTCCTCCTAATATTAAGTTGTCTTTATAATTATTGGAAATGAAATCCAAGTGTTTTTTTAACAGTTCCTGTTTCAGTGCCTGGGAACCAGTATAGACTGGCTAGGGTCCATATTCTGTTATTATATTTAACTATTGATAATGCCATAAGGGCTTTTCATTCTTATAAATGATTTCTGGGTTAATCACATTTGTTTTCCATAAAATTAATACCCCTTTTGTCTTTGTCTTATAAGTGGATTGCGCCAATATAATATATTCCTTAGGATTCCATTTGTAATTGTCATTTGTTTTGAAATGAGTTTCTTGAAGGAAGACAATTTGTGGTTTGTTCAGTTTTAAATATTTCAGTAGATTTGATCTCTTGCTAGGATTGTTTAAGCCATTGGTATTTAAAGATAATAAAGTTAAATCCATCGTAGGTTATTTAGACTATGTATTTTTTGTTTTATTGTGACTATTAAACATTTTCCTCGGATAACTGTCAAGTATATGTTTGAGCTTTTAAAGGAAATTATCAGTTTATATTTCGAGTGTTTACCAATAAAGCAATGTTTTGGTCAGGCATACTAAAAATGTTTTTGTAAAATAAAAATTTTAAATTAATGAATCTTAAGAAAACTAAAATCCACACTAGCCATGGAATGAAAATCATTCCTAATCTGATGGATAAACTTAAGTCCATCAGATTATCACTCATACTTTGACAATCCAGAACATCTGAGCTCCATAAATTTAATTATCCTATGGAGAATATTTGTAATAAGAATAAGCAATATTTATATTATTTTGAACACATATAGTACTATTGTAGATTAGACAGAATTCTAATACAATATAAATGTCTACTTATTGTATGAGCAATTAATATTTACGTGAAAGATAGATGACAAGCAATTCACTCATAGTAAAGTAGGATGTATCATATATAAAACCTCAGTAAAAGATTATAGCACACAGTTATTTAACATATTCACCCTTATTGATGAAGTCTTTCAAAACTTATTACTTAATATAAATAGATGGTAATAATATTTAACCTAATGTTTATAATACAATGTATTTTACTGGATATATCAGAAGTTATATTTCATTGTTTGCCAGCATTTAAGCAATCACTTTGTTGCTAACTTACTTAAAGCATCAAGTTTGTTTTATGTGAACATTGATGAAAGTTGGTGCATTTTAATTATCAGTGCATCCCTCTTCCCCCATTTTCTACACATACAGATTTTCATATCTGTCATTTCTTATTATAAAATGAGTGAAATTATAAGTTAAAAACAACAAAGTTACTTATTGTGATTAATGATAACAAGTTCACTTTCCATAGTCATAAATTGCCATTTTATGGCATATACTAAAAGTTTTTAGATTTAAATGCCAACATTCTATTTTGTATAATCAGCAAAGGTTAAAGTGAGTGATTATTGTCAATTTAATACTGTTTGTTCAGAATGTGATTGCTATATTCTGTGACATTCCTAGTTCAGGCTTCTATTGTTTCCCTTGAGCAACTTTGTCAGTTTGATGTCATGTATAAAACATTAGTTACCTTGGTAACAGCTTAAGTATTATGCAATGTCAAGATGGGTTACAAAACCACAATTCAAGTTAAAGCAATTATATGACTTGTTATGCACATTTACTTATATGAGAAAATCATCACGCTTCCCCTTGATGTTCAAAATAGTGTATGTCATTTATGACAAGGTAAAACAGTAGTGTTATTATACTGAAGCCTATGTTATTAAACTGAGTGTCTATTGTCAATTTAATACTATTTGTTCAGAATATGATTGTTAAATTCTGTGACATTTCAAGTTCAGGCTTCTATTGTTTCTGTTGAACAACTTTGTCAGTTTGATGTCATGTATAAAATATTAGTTACCTTGGTAACCGCTTATGTATTACATATGGTCAAGATGGATTACAAAAACTACAATTCAAGTTAAAGCAATTACATGACTTGTTATGCATATTTACTTATATAAGAAAATCATCATGCTTCCCCTTGATGTTCAATGTAGTGTATGTCATTTATGACAAGTTAAGACAGTAGTGTTATTATACACAACCCAATGTTATTAAATCCTGTTTGTAATATCTAAATTCAGCAGACTGCTTCATCTTATATGACAATTATATATTTTATAACTAGATTTACTAAAATCATCCATTATATAACTATTGTATGTGTGATTTTTTTTGGCTGTTGCTTAGTTATTTGAGAGACCACAAGCTGTAATGCTTATTCTTATTATTAGCTCCTTCCAAGCATGTTTATAAAGTCCATAGACTTTAAATTATGAGACCCTTCTAGTTTCTTATCTGTTATAAGTATATTTCCATCCTTGCATACACACTTATCAGTACTTCAAGCATGGACAACAATGCCCATCCAGTTTTGCAGAATACTATTCGCTAGTTCATGTGGTGTGTTTTCAGGCTGTCCTTAAAATTTCCGAACTAATATTTATCCTGTTCCATTTTACCAGCGTGTTCCATGCAGCGGCCACTCTGCTAGTGAACCACTCAACACACCTTCCATTCCCACAGATATTTCCATGAAGGAAATCTGAAGACTCTCTAGTACTTCCAGGCAACCACAGACACCCCTAGAAAAAGCTATCCCCATATGCCCAACACTTCCAAGCAAGCTCACCTTCCAGACCACTGCAAAGGTTACTGCACAAGACCAAGTGCGCTTAGTCTTTCACAATAACTCAGACTTCCATTCTTATGCAAGCCCTTAATGTGTTTGGACCAAATTGCATTTTAAATATAAAGTTGTGCCTATTATTTATTTTTTATCAAGAATCAACTTAATGATTTAAGCAAAGTGTTGGAAGACCATCAATATGTATACATGTGATTTAAAACAACCCTTTTATTATTTATATATATATATATTTATATATATATATATATGTTTTTTTTAAACCAAAAACTTCATTGCCGAGCATCATCTCAGAGGCTCCTCAGAGCCATTAAGCATTATCGTCACTCTGTTGCCATAGCGACCTGGGATCATCTGTTTCTGTTAGTGTGCCTGTACACTGCATATCAGAGGCTCGCGATGCATCTGAAGTAAAGCTTCACTTCACTGCAACTTCAAGCCTAAATTCCCTCCCTTTCAGTGAGGCAGCAGCCATGAAAAGAATGGAGAGCAATCAGATAAAAAAAAATTAAAAAAAACTCCCAAGTCGCCACAACAAGAGATAACACGTTCTTCCATCCTTCCCACCTCTCACTGAGCAGATATATAAACAAATTATTCTCTGCCAAAATATCCCAAACAACAAATTAAAACAATAAGTGAGAAGGTCACTGAAAAACCAATCAGTAAAAACAAAATGAAAACTCCAGCAAAGCTAGAACTTCCACTGAGTGACATCCCAAACCTCTTGTATCAGTTTGGGAGGTCACTCAGTGGAAGTTCTAGCTTTGCTGGAGTTTTCATTTTGTTTTTACTGCCAAAATATCCCAAATCACAGTTTTATCCACCCTCTTCCCCTGGATCCAGGCTAAAACACCAAATGTTTCTTCCTAATACACAAGCATCAGTAAACCCTGATCACAAGCCACAACCTACAGCTTCCCGGAGATGAAAACGGCAACATACAACAGCTGCCAGAAATAGCTGCATCCACACACACCATGTCAGGCTTAATCAAACAGAACTTGAAGCTATGATACCTGCCATAATTGATATTAACTATGTTTAGACAGGATAATAATTACATTTTAACTAGCTGCCAGACACGGCTGCATCCATGCACACCATATCAGAATTAATCAAACAGCACTTGAAGCTATGATACCTGCCATACTTGATATTAACTATGTTTAGTCAGAATAATAATGACATTTGTACTAGCTACCAGACACAGCTGCATACATGCACACCATATCAGGATTGATCAAACAGCATTTAAAGCTATACCTGCTATAATTGATATTAACTATATTTAGACAGAATAATGATGACATTTGTACTAAGAGCTTGCTACCATTATTTAACCAGGAAAAACATAACATTTCTAAATCATACTTTAAATGAAAAAGGCATTCATCTCCATGACAGCATTTTTCTTTCAAAACACTCTACTGATACTGCTATTATATATGGTGTTAATTTGTTACATTTGAGTCTGAACTCTGATGAATGGTACCTTGTTGAATTAGTTAATTAATTACTTAAATTATTATAAGTAAAATCAATGGAAATGAACAAGATAAGCATTCATTGAGTTCAAGTAGGGGAACAGAAACGTTTATGCTTGTACTATATGTTGCTTTGTTTGGATTATATATAATGTAAATAGTAACCCACCTTGACCTACCTTTGTGTTGTGAAGAACTATTTGACTCTTTCAACATTCTGAATAAATCATTACTGTTTCTCAGTTGTTTAAGAAACCCTCCTTTTTTAAAAAATAAAAACAGATAAGTGATGTACCATATCAGCTGATGCTTTGAGAGATGTAGTTGTAAGAGTTATTTTTTTGGGACAGCTATCTTGGAATTAGTTTTTTGTTTCTTCTTTCTAGCATCAGTCCAAGGATTTGTTTCTTTTATTCTTTTAAGAGTAGGGGCCATCTATTCCATTTCTTCTGGGATAGACTCAATGTTGTTGTTTTTGATGAATATAGTAACTTCTTCTATGTCACTAAAGGTTCTCATCTCATTGGCAAAAAGTATTTTTATCTTGACTGGAAAGGCCAGTTGTGCTTTAATGTTGTTTTGTTTCAACTGTTTTATTATTGGCCAGACTTTTTTCCTTTGTTCTAGTATTCTGGAAGAATAATCATTGTCAAACCTTGTCAGGCTTTGATTGTATTTTAAGGGTGATTTTCTCCAAGCAGATTTTAATATTAGTTCCTTGTCCAGAAATGAAAGAAATTTTATAACTATGTATCTAGGTGGAGTATTTGTTGAGTTAGAAGCAGGTTTCCTCAGTGCTCTATGCACCCTTTCAATTCCAAATGAAAGTCCCTCTTTCAAGTCTAAAAATTCAGGAATCCAGGTTGTTAAGAATGAAATTATGTTTTCTCCTTCAGTGTTTTCAGGCAGACCAAAGATACTTATGTTGTTTCTCCTTTCTCTGTCTTCTAAATCATCTATTTTGTTAAAGCAGCCATGTATTCTGTTTAAGCAGAAATTCTTCTTGAAATTCTTCCTCTTTGAGTCTCCCCTGAATGTCATTTAGAAAAGTCTCTATATTTGTTATTTTTGTATGGTGTTCCTGTAATAGTTCCTTAAGAGTATCAGTCTGTTTTTGAGAATTTATTTCAGGTTTTCTAAGTCATTTTTAAAGCCATCCATCTTCAAAGATAGTTCCTGTAAGGTAGATGTTATCAATTGCAGTTCTTTTTTCAAAGCAGCATCTGGATGAGAATTCCTTGAGTTGTTCATAGTCAGTGACTCAATATATCTCCAAGTTGCTTGACAGGAGCATTTTTGTATATCTCAACCAAAATTTATGTTTATGTAGTTTAGAAGTTTATCTATAGAATTCTGATGTGTTAAAGTTGAAAATAATATCATTTTCCTATATTATTATACTAGTTTATGGAGCACTCAAAATTCACTGCTCTCAGTTGACCCTCTAGGCTCCACCCCCTTTTGTTTTATTTTTGAAGATTGTTAAATTATTGTTCTAAAAATGTTTTTAATAATTTGGAGCTTTTCTCTCTGGGCCTCAGCTGAAAATGGGCTTCTACCCAATCGACTGTCCTGTTAATCAAATTTCAATAAATAAATACAACAAGTAAGCTAATACATACAAAATAAAAATGATGCATGCAAAAACCAAACATTTCTTACCCATTGACAGATCAGTCATATTTTGCATCAGACAAAAGCAACACAACTAATAATGTACAAAGGACAGGGCACAGTTTTCATCATTTGTACAGGTCCAGAAGGGAGTACAGGAGTACCTGCCTTTCACACAGAAGTCAGTGAGTGGGAGCACAGAGGTTCATAAAAATAAAAAAGTGCTTGTAGGGGAAATGTCAGAAATAGTAGAAAGGGCTTAATATCTGGAAGGACCAGGGTCCATAGAAGTGTAGGATGTACTGGAGGTTGTGGTGTTGTGTATGGCAGAAGGAACACAGCCTCAAAACATGGTGCAGCACTGCATCATGGCCTACTAGACAGGTCCAAGGGATCCTGGACATAGAGTTTAGCTTCTCATGCATGCTGTCACCCATGACAGTCATCTCTGCTAGGAATTGCATTGACCTTGGCAAGATGCTGGTGTGCTACCTGACCATCACTGATGTCATCTGGTGGATGTGCCAGCATGACAATGACGACAACCATAGGGGCACCTATACTGAGTATAGACACATTCACAACTGGTGTTGCAGTAGATGCACTAGAACTGGGATTTTACTCATCTATGGCCAGGTCAACAAACATCCAAAGACATTGTAGATGACTGACTGTGCGGATGGCCCCTTGCCACTGTCAGACACCACAAAGTAGACTTGCATGTTCCAATATGTGATTCATTCTAGCCAACAAATCACATATTCAGTGCATGCACTCATGTATTTCAGTATGCACAGACTGGGGCATCCTCACAAGCTCTGCCAAGTCTCTGGTGGAACTCTGCTTTTACTCAACAATGACCCTATACATATATTGGATGGCAGTTGCTGACACAACAACCTGTAACCAAATTCAGAGGGATGAGCTACATTACCATCCAACCCCCCATGTGGACTATCATGCCCTGACTGCTAAGGGAGATTCAGGTATGCCTTGGCTGGGGACTAACACAATTCCCTGTTCCACTGTGTCACCATCAGTCTCCACTCTCTGATGGTAGTGTGTCTTGTATTTGCACAGGCATAGAGATTGTGTCCACAGTCTGAGGAGGGGCTGTGAGGGTTATACTTCCTGGGACCAGTACACACTCTGCATCACCTGACTGTAGCAGCTCATTTCCACTATCATTATTGGTGGATAATGATTCTCCAACACCAGATGGGATGGATGAGCACTTCCACAAGGCTGATAGCTTTCAAAGTTTCACCTGTAAACACATCAAAAGAAAACATATCATGTGAAAGTATAATCTAGCACAAAAACACACATGCACATAATAGCAGCACAATTATAAATACATATGATACTGGGGTATTGCCATGCTCATAGCTTGCACATATGAATTTTGCACCTACATGCTAGATATACTTACATGGCACAAACGAGACAAGTATTTTATATGCCTTAATGTGACCAACAGTTAAAATTATGGCCAGACAGTGATAATAGGACTACATACCTGGGGCATCCATCCATCCATCCACAAACCCCTTTTTCACATTTTTGTACATGGGGTCAGGGTGTCACTTCAACATCATGAGTGGAAAGTCTCTGGGGCTTATCCATCTTTGCCTATACATCCAACAGCACACTGTAGAACTCTGTTGAGATGGTTGAGATGATGTGAGGTATGGCCAGCTATGCTAGGAGAAGAAAGGCAGTAGATGTGTAACATAAGCCAGCATAGCTAGCTGGAGTTTTGTAAAGAATTGTATGTCATTTGTATATCAAACTGATTTATACAAGTGCTTGTGTTAAAAAATATACCAACAGAGGGTTCTGCTGGACAGAAAAAAAAATACACCTGTATATCAGAGTGTATTATAACTGTTGTAATTAATATTGTAACAGAGGATAATGGAAGAGAAGAGGTTAAGTCCAGCTAACTTTGAAAAAATAGTCTGAAATTAAATTACCTGTTAGACCATAAAGATTGTCCCTGGTATTCAGGAAGCCATTTTTTCTGTGCAGGAACAGTGTAGGAGCTCCTGCATGGAAAATGGCCACCGAGCAATTCAGGATAGTGCTGTTTTCACGTGTACAACGGGCCCTACATTGGTCCAGCATGGAAAACCAGCAAATATACAACTCACCTCATTTGCTGGTGAAAAACATGCAAATGAGGTGATTTAGCGATTCACCAAGTGGCCAAGTCTGCATGCTAGAACAGTGTCAGTGCAGAAATGTATTCAGAAAATAACTGAGTATATTTTTGTAATTGACAAAACTGAGGCATGACAGCTTGTGAAAAAACATGTATTATGTACTTTAGACATGCCAATGGCCAAATATAAGGTCATTGGCATTAAAAAGTGATTATGTATGATGGAAATTAAACTTTTTCTTTTGTCCAGTCTCAGCTGTTTAAGCATAGGGCAGCGCCATGCAAACAGGATTGGGCCAAAAAGAAAAAAAAAAGAAAAAAATGGGAAAAACGCAATTTTAAGTTAAATCTGCATTTTTCTATTATAGTCAATGGCATGCAAAATGTAAACAATACCAGGGAGCACTGGTTGTCAAGGGGAAATGGTCCATTTTTAGCATAGTAACAAATTACCTACACACTGGGGTATGCAAATGAGGGGAGTTATACTGAATCACATATTTCTTCAAAGTATCAGCTTGTACCTAACCATGTAGGTGCAGCAATACAACAGTGCATGCCTAAGAGCTGAGTGACTTCATAAGGGGGTGTGTCATGCCTGCTGTAAGCTCATTGGAGCTCTGTGGCCTGTGTTTGCCCTTAAGTAAGCACAGCTAAGGAAGGGGGTGTGTCAGATGTTCCTGAGTACTATGTACATAGCCTAAATGGGTTTGTGCACCACGCACTGAGTTTTAAACATTAAAAAAATAAATAAAAAAAAGAGGAAATGGCAGCAATGTTTACATTTCAGCACTGGGTATGTGTGGTGTGCTTTGGGACTTTAATAGGGAGGAACTGGGAAGGGGAAACAGCAGTAGGAAGGCAATCAAGGAGAACTAGCATAGCTGGCAGGTGGAATGTATCAAAAGCAATCAATTAAACATGCAGCAGTCCAGCACACTACTATAAACTATGCAAACACCTTTCAGGCTGGTTTTTGGGGAAACAGCAGTAGGAAGGCAATCAAGGAGAACTAGCATAGCTGGCAGGTGGAATGTATCAGAATCACCCAATTACACATGCAGCAGCCCAGCACACTACTTTAAACTATGCAAGCACCTTTCAGATGGGTTTTTCCCACAAACTCTACACCACCAGTGTATACAGAAGGAGATTTCTAATTGGCAAAACTAACTAAAAATGTTAGATGCTGCTGCTACTTTACTCCATCAATAGCTGCTAAATACTGAGGGTGGTGAGAAGGAGAATGCTGACAACCCATCCAAAGTGAGGAGAAAGAGAAGAGTGAACAGACCAAGGGTAACCTACCAGGGCCTACATGAGCTGGAGATAGTGGAGTGCTATAGGGTGGACATGGGCATTCTACAGCAAATCGTCCAGTTGTGCCATCCTCACATCACACACAGAACCAAAAGAGGGGAACCCATCCCAGTGGATACCAAGGTATGTGTAGGCTTAAGAATACTAGCCACAGGTACCTTCCAAAGACCAACTGGGGATATTATGGGGGTCTCACAGGTATCAGCATTTAGGGTACTCCACCAGTTCCTTGATGCCATGACACCACATGCCAATGAGCACATATATTTCCCCAACACCCGTAAGGCGTTGATTAGAAGTATGCGTCTCTTCCACCATTTAGCAGAATACACTGCATTAGCTGGTGCTATAGATTGCATGCACATCCACATCAAAGCACCACCTGGTGAGCTGGGTAGGGTCTACATAAACTGCAAGGGCTTCCCCTCCATCAACTGTCAGTTTGTGTGCGATGCCCAGGGCATTATCATGAACATGTGTGCTGGCAGCCCTGGAAGCTATCACGACTCCCACATCTGCCATTGCTCACAGCTGTATCAGGGGATTTCAAGGGAGGACATCTCATATGGCCACCTAGTGGGGGATGCTGGCTATGCACTGGAGCTGTGGCTGATGACACCCATCAGAAATGCACACACACCCAAACAAGAACACCATAATGAGGCACACGCACAAACTAGGATCATTGTAGAGCATGTGTTTGGGATGCTCAAGTCATGGTTCCAGTGCCTTGACATATCAGTGGAGCCTTGCAGTACTCTCCAACTTCATGTACACAAATGTTCATAGCATGTGCCAGGCTACACAATATGATACTGCAGAAACAGCAGCATCAGGAGCAGCATGGGGCAGGGCCACACAGCCCCTCACCATTGCCAAGGCCAGCACAAGCATAGAGGAACTCGGAGGAGGAACTTCCTGAGCTTGCCTATGTAGGCAAAAGGAGTCATGCCCAGTATGCCCAGGCTTAGCAAAGAGGCAACACATAGCACACACACTGACACTGTAGGGACCCAGGGACTGATACCTCTCCCCGACTCACACATACAGTAAAAGGGATGCCAAACATGACACTACCTGTACTTTACCATGTATAGAGAGTGTACTACATGCATCTGACATAGTCAACCCTCCACACCATCCTCAATACTGGCCCAGCAACAAGGTAAGTCATTATCATGTTATGATAGTAGTATGTATGGTATGGATGTAAGCATGCAAGGGAATTGATTGGCTGACTGGGATAGCAGCAGACAGCTGACAGCTATATGGGTCAGCAGGAAATCCATAACAAATACTGTTATGGTGTCAACATACTAGTCAGTACTACAGATGGTGATAACCCCCACTGCAGTACATGTGATGGCCCAAATAACTGTGGTTGTCAATAGGTCACACACATGGATGTCAATGAGGGTCACATACCCACCACCAGCCTCATCCAGCAGGAGAGGTGTAGATGACCATAATGAAAGGCTGGGCTAAGGCCCCCAAATGATGGCAATGGTGAACAGCCCCCCTCCAGACCTACACAGACATACCACTACAGGTCTGGCAGTTGCATGTTAGTTCTGAAGGGTAAGAAGTCTGAAACTGAAATAAATGCCATTAAAATGTAACATGTGTACTCTACTGATATGCCTCCTTTCTGCATGATAGCTCACATTACAACATGAAATGGAAGCCAACAGAGTAACTGAAGTACCAGTACAGTCATTGCAAATGTTTAAAGTCTTCAGGTGTGCATCCCCCCACAATCCCGTGTAGAAATGCAGTAACATGTAAGTTTGAGGAGTAATATCACTTGAGCATGGTTTGCCAGAGCTGTCCCAGTCTACATTGTTGCATGTGTACAATATGCATGGGTCAGTGTGGTAAGTTTGTTGCGTGTTTAATAATAATTGGAAGTGGTCAGCATGTGGGCCTGGATGGTTGTGTCTCAGTGGCCTAGGTACAGTAGAGTGGTCGACAGGGCCATGTTTCAACAACTACAGTATCAACAATACTACTTCTCAGCTACACCCATGTCAGCAGTTATACATACTCACTGTCCAGATGTCAATATCTGTCACCGTTGGAAAGCTGGACATGCCATGAACGGGGGCCCATACATGGAAACAGTACACAGGAGGAAGTAACCTACTTAGAGTGCATATAAAATAACTCTCAACTGCCATGACTTTGGAATTATACATAGAGGTTAGCATCACATTAGTTGTCCCTCTAGTATGGAATACTGGTAGTCTGGCCAATCACTGGTAGACCACAAAAGGCACAGTTATAAAGTAATGACAGGCTGTCCATGTCCACAAAAGGGGAATGACCCAGGTATATCTGTGAGTCAGGTGCCAGTCAATTCCATATCACCCATACACTCAGCTCACCTCAACATCAGCCACAAGTTTAAAACAGGTCATATCCTTGCTGTAGGAAATGAGTACAGCAAGAGCTCATCTCTGTATGGGAATACATACATGATACTGCATGCTGAATAGATGTCCCATGCAGGTGTATCCCTAGCTGTGAGCAGCAACCTGACCACATTCAGTCTTGTGGATCAGTATGAGCAGGAAGGATTGACAGGAACACCTCAACCACTTACCACTGTTACCCCAGGGCAATCCACTGGCTTGCAGCCCAGGAACATATGAGTGACAGAATGCACTGGCCTGCTACAGATGGTCTGCAGCACTCTCACATGGCCTACAGTCCTCTGGCAAAGGCCCATGCCTCACCCATAGTGCCAATGTACAGAATGTCAGGAGGTCCTAACTAACATCCTAACACAGTAAACATAAAATATGCAAGGCCACATTGACAAATGCAAGTAGCATGCCTCCCCATGCCCTACTGCAGGAACTGTGGTCCAGGCCATAAATACTACTGGGATAAAGGCCCATCTATAGGGATACCTCTGAGATATTGTTTTCATAATGTTAGGAAGAAGGGAGAATAACAGAGGGGGGTATAGAAGCATGGATGTCATCGAGTGTGTGAAATCTGAAACTCTAATGTCTGCCCATACTACCCCCTGACTGCAAACCCATGAATAAATAGCCACGAAACTGCTTGTATACCACAATGGGAAGGTAAACTGACCAGATATATGAGTCCTGCCTCTGGATAACCTGAGTGTATCTGTACAGCTGAGAGGTATGACACCAGCAGGATATGTCCATTCTGTTAAGTTGATAAAAGCACAAGAAGGGGATCCCCAGCCAGCATACTACAAGGTACTGAACCATTTACACAAAACCAGAAGTCTGTTGTCTGTAGCTACTCCTCCATAATGGCAGGAGTGTGCCAGAATATCTAGTCTATATGCCTCAGAATATTGGTCTCAGCTTCATTCATCTTGTATTTCCCTGGTAAATAACTGTGACAAAGAATGATAACTGTCAGTAGTTGAGGACATGATATATCACAGTGGAAAACAGTACATATGTCAGATAATCTATGCTACAACCAACCATGTTCAACAAGCAGCACAGGCGGTAATAGTTACAGTACCCCCCATATGTTATGCCTATTGTGACTCCATATAGGCAACCTCTCTACAGATATCCTGCAGAAACAGGTTGCTAGGTGTAGCTGTAGTACAATAAACCCTGAACTGGAGTACAACTCTCCATGGAATGGATGCACACACTCAAAATAGAAGGTCATACTGGGCATGCACCTACACTTAGAAAAATGAAGCCCATGTCTGACAACACAGTGGACTACAGATATCTGTTATTTGCAGATGTCTGTTCACAAACACCAAATTGTACACCATTGATACTTCACAAATGCACACACACACACACACACACACACACACACACACACACACACACACACACACACACACACACACACACACACACCAGATAGGAATACTCACACATATCTAAGGCCAACATAATATAATATGTCAAGCATACACACACAGACGTATGGAAGAGAGAGACAGACCGTGACAGAGATAATCACATTATGAGGCCTTTCCCACCCAGTACACATCCCATTGGCTTATATTGCATGATGTGATGATGTCATTCACTTCAGAAATTCCTTAGGTTAGCCCTCAGCCCTATATTCTCAGTGGTGCTTGTGATAACTGTGTAACACTATAGTACAAATAAGTATCAATGTAGCAGTTGTAATCTCAGTCCTGTCAAATGTAAAGTTGTGTGTAAGTGTGTGTGTGTTTCTAGATAAATGTGTTTGAGGCCATTCACTCATTACACTTCCATTTTCCCTACTTTAGCACTCCTGCTGTCAGTCACCCTGAGACAAGCCTTTGGGTAGTTTGCAACCCTATAAGCTCTGTGGTGCTTGCAATAACTGCATAATACTGTAGTGGAGCAAACTAGTTAGGTAAGAGTTTTAATCCTGATCCTGGCAACTATAAAAATGTGTGTGTTTGTGTGAGAGAATGTGTGTGTGTGTCTTTGCAGAGATCTGATCTTGATGGCATTCACACTCACTATACTTCCCTTATCCCTCCTTTAGCACTGCTGCTGATGTCACTCACCTTCAAAGATACCTTTGGATGGTTCTCCAACAAACAAGCTCCATAGTGCTTGTGAACACTACGTAATACTGTAGTGTAGCCTGCTAGTTAGGTAGGAGATCTAATCCCAGTCCCGGCAACTGTGCAAATGTGTGTGTTTGTGTGAGAGACTGTGTGTGTCTTTGGAGAGACTTACTTTGGTGGCCATTCACACTAACTACACTTCCATTATCTCCCTTTAACACTGCTGCTGATGTCACTCACCTTCAAAGATACCTTTGGACAGCTTTCCTGCATATGACCTCCATGGTGCTTGCGATAACTGCATAATACTATAGTGTAACAAACTAGTTAGGTAGGAGTTGTAATCCCGGTCCTGTTAGTTGTGAAAATGTTTGTGAGAGAGAGAGTGTGAGTGCCTTGATAGAGACCTGATTTTGTGGCCATTTGCACTCATTACAATTCCCTTACCCCCCCTTTTTACTCTGCTGCTGATGTCACTCACCTACAAAGATACCTAGGGATAGCTCTCCAACATGCAAGCTCTGTGGTACTTGTAATAACTATATAATGCTGTAATATAGCAAACTAGTTAGGTAGGAGTTCTAATCCTGGTCTTGGCAATTATGAAAATGTGTGTGTCTTTGTAGAGAACTGTTTTTCTGGCCATTCACACTCACTTCACTTTCCTTACCCCTCCTTTAGCACTGCTGCTGATGTCACTCACCTACAAAGATACCTTTGGACAACTTTCTAATGTATAAGCTCTGTGGCACTTACGATAACTGTATAATACTATAGTGTAGCAAACTAGTTAGGTAGGAGTTCTAATCCTGATCCTAGCAACTGTAAAAATGTGTGTACGTGTGTGTCTTTGTAGAAACCTTATTTTGTGGCCATTCACACTCACTACACTTCCCTTTCCCCTCCTTTAGCACTGCTGCTGATGTCACTACCTTAATGGTTTGTTTGGAGGCTGTTCTACCTATAAGCTCTGTGGTGCATGCGATAAATGTGTAACACTTTAGTAGCAATAACTACATAGGTAGAGGTTTGAATCTCATTTCTTGTGTGTGTGTGTGTGTGTGTGTGTGTGTGTGTGTGTGTGTGTGTGTGTGTGTGTGTGTGTGTGTGTGTGTGTGTGTGTGTGTGTGTGTGTGTGTGTGTGTGTGTATATATATATATATATATATATATATATATATATATATATATATATATATATATATATATATATATATATATATATATATATATATATATATATATATATATATATATATATATATATATATATATATATATATGTGTGTGTGTGTGTGTGTGTTTGTACCTTAAAGAGTTTGGCCACATTTACACCCAGTACACTTCTCAGTGCCTGACTTTAGCAGTCCTGCGGATATCATTCAGCTTTGAAGTACCTGTTGGCAACCCTAAACAATGTAAGGCCACTGGTGTGTGTGGTAAATGCGTAACATAAAGGTCTGAAAACATAATTAGATAGAAGTTCGAACCTCACTACCGGCAAATGTAAATGTGTGTGTTGGGTAAAATATTTTATGAACTCTCTCACCCACTGCATCACCAATGCCAGTATTTACAAGGGCTGGTGATGTTACTCACTTTAGAAGTACCTTGGGACAACACCCATCCTATAAGCTCCATGGTGCATGCGAAAAATGTGTAATATTGTAGTAGCAATACATAGGCAGGGGTTTGAAATGCAGTAGTGGCAAGTGTGTGTGTGTGTGTGTGTGTGTGTGTGTGTGTGTGTGTGTGTGTGTGTGTGTGTGTGTGTGTGTGTGTGTGTGTGTGTGTGTGTGTGTGTTGTGTGCATGTCATCTGTATCCTGTGTGATTTTGTAAGGATCCATTGGGGGGTGGGTTTTGCTAAATTATTATATTGAGGACCTAGTATATGTCCCAATGTCCACATTGCAAGGCCAAAACTTGTCAAACACCCTAGAGGTAGGTGTAGACAATCCACAGCCCTAAATGTGTAGTGCCATGTGCAATGACTATGTGACAGTATGCATTAGTTAACAATATAGACAACTCTTCTAATACTCAGAGACCACTCTCCACCCAGGAATCATATACAGACACACTTGACTAGGCACCAATCACTATATCCGTAGTTCTCCTGCAAATTGCCTCACAGATAGTACCCATGGTGTAATTGCAGTGGATTCCATGTCAAACCGATGACCAAATATGACTGGTGTCACACAGGATACGGACCCATGTCCTCTCATGTTTGGGATCTACCCTTCTGAGGTGCAGGAGAACACAAAGGCACACTGGCTGATAATGTTTGCATACAATAGTAAGGTGGGTGTTAGCATTCCCAATCCATGTGATGTTGATATCATGCCCAAAGGCCACTTGACACCTATGACTGTTGTCAAAACCCTGGACATTACCTCAATGCCAAGAGATGTACTGCCATTACCTTTGGGAACACCATGGCTCACATGAAGTAATACATTGGTGGTAGTCCACTGAACAGTGACGTTATTATAACAAAATGGGGAACACAGGTTGACAGTCAGCTGCCTGTTGACCACAACAGTGCCACTGACAGCAGAAACTCCTTTGATGTTTTACATCTCCTACTGAATGTGTGTTATCCAGTAAGTAAAAGGACATGGCACCCTGTTCCATCCCCTCAGTAGCCCAATCAGTGTGTACAGTGGCCCTTTTGCCATGTTCCCCACTGGACACCTGCAACAACTGTAGAGTCTGAAAATGTACCCCGCAAAGGGAATGCCATGCTTTATACACATGCCCTGTATGGACAGACTCCGATAACTCCAATGAATCCATGCATCATACTGCCTATGTAGGTGCAATCACTACCTCAATTACACAGCCATGTCTCACCAAACTAGGTCAGGAATGCTACTTGTGAAGATACCAATCTGTCCACACAACATGCCACAGAGACCTCAAGCACACTTCCACACTTCAAAGAACATGCATGTGGGGCATGTGCAAAACCCAGACACTGTCCATGTTATGGAATATAAATCACATACATGTGAAGCAGTGCACATCACTGGCCAGCCACAATACAAATCTGGAGTGGATGGGGAATACAATACCGACCCCTGGGGACCACTCCAGTGACTACACTCCTGAGCCACACTGGGGATTGTTGTCATGTGGCCTGATGCCAGGGTATTCCTTTGGGCTAGCCTTGTAGACCCTTCAGGCTCATTCACCTACTACGCAACTATGAAGCAATGAACCTATGGATCACAGTACTGGCAAATGTGTGTGTGTACGTGTGTGCTTGTGTGTGTGTGTGTGTGTGTGTGTGTGTGTGTGTGTGTGTGTGTGTGTGTGTGTGTGTGTGTGTGTGTGTGTGTGTGTGTGTGTGTGTGTGTGTGTGTGTGTGAAGAGTAATCTCAGTGTGATTGGTTGATGAATATCCCCTGTGGCTGTGGTTATTAGCAATGGTTGATGAATATCCCCTGTGGCTGTGGTTATTAGCAATCAGAGGAGTGTCCAAACCACAACACGTACCATTCCCCACTCTGTAACAGATGTTGTAAATCAACATATACCTATGCACAACCCTCAGCTATATAATCTGTGAGTCATATGCAATCTCTGTGTTACAGACTTGGAAATTCCATGTTGATACAGCTGTACCCTGTCTAAAACATGGTGGATGTGTTACCACACTGCCATACCCCTTGGTCTTGCTGCATGGCCACATCCTGGTGACACACAGACACCTAAAACAGAAACATGATACAGCATGTGAGAACACATTCACTCAGCGCTTCACTTATGGGGGAGAGAGGGGTAAAGCTGACAATGAATGTATTGCCAAGACTGTGGCCAATATTTGTTGTCTCAGGATAGGTTATAGCATTATGCAGTAACTCACAGCACTTATGTTTAATGCTGTGGAGGTTATTGATGTAAGTATCAAAGGATATTGTGATTGTCATCAGTGTCTGCTGCATCTCTGCCATCATAGATGTCTGTAGAGGATTCCATGAGGGATCCAAAGTTGTGTTTGAAGGTAATAAGAGATGTCAACAGTCATGAGACACCACCTTTCACTGCAACAGTGTCCTCCTTCTGATGTACACTTTAATAATGGCGGGGACCATCACATTGTCTCTCAGTGTTTGGAGGACAGTGTCTGGGTTCTGTTGGCTCTGGCTAGTAACATGCATTCATGTACCTGTTTTTACAGTACATATGTGTATGATTCCACAGTCATGTAGTTATTTCCCATTGCCATGGGTGCAGTGAAGTCATCCACCCCTGTTGTCATGGCTGCAAAGTCAACTTTGACAAGGTTTTGCAAGGTGGTTATCTTTGTTGGGGGTGTGGATGACATGTTGAGTTCCATGTTGATTACAGCCTGTGTGGATATCACTATGCAGAGATTGACAACTGTGAATAAGCAACAGTCCCATATGTAAGTCGTCAACACAGGTCAAGGTTGTTGCATCCTCTATTGGGGGTCAGTATGAGGTGGTCCAGGGCATTGAAAATGATGAACCCCAGAAGTGTTGGGCCACTGTACTGGTGACTGGCTACTTTCCCTAGGTGTTGGAGGGGTACTTAAAGTCTCATACTATGTCAGTGTTGCATTGGGTCATCATAGATGGCAGGGTGTTGAGGAATGTACATTGACAGTCTAGGGACATAGATGTGGACCCATAGCAGGCTATGGTCTGGATTGCAGTATTACCCCAAGGCAGTTGTACCAGAAGTAACTCCAATGCATTGTGCTGGGATACTAGTCTGGAGGTGTTCCTAGACATAATGAATATTGAGACACCACCTGTGAAGGTGTGGTGCGGTCCATGTTTGGGGGCTGACAGCTGTGGAATGCGTCATAGCTTGATACTGCATGGCTGCTGTCTGTTGCTGTGAACCACCTCTCCATTACAGCAGACATGTATCCTACACTCCAACAAGTGCTCTGAGTGACTGCATCCTGACAGTTAGATGTCTATTGTTGAGCAGCCTGACCATCAGAGTGCATACATGTCTAGCTGTTATGGTGGTAATTACATTGGGAACACTGCCTAATAAGGCATCATAGGAGTGGCAAGACACTTAGCCAGTACCTAGAAACCCAGCGATGTCAGATGTAGGACATTTGTGGCAAGTCATTGGGTTCTGTCAATCATGTCACCCCAAACAGAGGGGTACTAGAGCCCTTGAGAATGATACAAAACACATAAGCCAATGTTGCAGTCAATCATCTGTTCATAGTACTGCAGCATCATTCTGGGTGATGGCGCTACACTGCTCAGGGCTACTGTCACACCTGCCTGGACCACATAATCAGAGAGTTCGACCATGTCTCTTGTCATGAGTTGAGGGAGGTGTGTCCCAAGACATTCACACCCACATGGATACAATAGTTGTTGTGGAATGCCATGACTGGCTGTGTCATGTGTTGGATGCTGGCATGTGGTAGATATTTGGCTGTTACCTGCTCCATATTCAAGTTAGTGAGTGTGATATGTGTGTGTCTCATTATTGAGTATTGAGTTACCCATGATCTCTATATTGTGCAAGGTGGTTAGCCTTAGTAGCTTAAGTTGAGGGGCACACTGTGTAGGTTAAATATGTGTTCCTTGGCATGTGCCATATCGCAGTGTCTGAGTGGGTGTCTGTCTTGCTGGTCTGTGCTGTTTGGATAAATGTCCATAGAGTGCCTTTGTGAAGGTGGGTGTGTGGCTTTTCACTGTATGTCATGGCTGTCAAAGTGGGTGTCATGGTGAGTTATGTGTTCCACATGGTGTGGTACAGGTGTTGATCTTATCCTCTTGACCTGCTAGTCCAGTCTTTGCTGGAGAGTGCATATGTCCACATTGGGTGATATATGGGTAACTCTCACAGGTCTGAGTGATTGGAGTTTAGATGGGAGAGGTGTCTGTGTACATAAAGCATTTGCAATAGTGCCTTGGAATGGATGAGTGCACCAGGTTAATGGGTAAAAGCACAGAAAACTGCCCTTCAAACATACCAGGAGGGGTGGACATAATTAGTAAGTACTAGGGCTACTTCTGTGATGAAAGAGTACTGCTGACTGCTCCCAGGTGTGCCAAACTTCTTGATACAATAACCTGGTTAAGTGCCACGCCATAATGCTATTTGAAGTGCAAGACAGTAAGAACTAGCATGATGTAAGGGTGGAATAGAAGGCAGACTTTCTGCCATGTATAATACTTTACCTCAGCTGTGCAGTTATCAGCAAATTTGGCCATGTGAAAATTCAGTAAGCTCTGTAGCATGTGTGATAACTGCGTAATACTATAGTAGATATAACTAGATAGGCAGGAGTTCTAATCTCAATACTGGCAAGTGAGTGTGTGTGTGAATCATGTACTGTCTGGCTTATACCATTTTTAACTTGTGTACTACCCTTTACACTTCTCCTCACTCCAATTTAGTAGTCCTGTTGATGTCATCCACCTTAGAAGTACCTTTGAAAAAGGTGGAAATGTCTAAGCTCTGGGGCACGTCTGATAACTGTGTTGCACTGTAGTAGAAATACTTAGATAGGCAGGAGTTCTGATCCCAATGCTGGCAACTGTTTGTGTGTGTGAGGATCATATCTTGTGTGGCTTACACAATTTTGATTTGTGTACCATACACGGCCCGTGAACACCTCCAGGCACCATTACGTTATATAGTGTGGTAACAGCATCTGCCTCACATGCAACAGGTTAAACCTTTTTACAGTCTTCTCTACAGATGTGTCTGAAATATCCATATGTTTGCAACCTATACATGGTTGGAATTGGTCTGTGTGCCTTAACAATGCCCATGTATGTAATATTGTAGCCAAATAGGCCACAGTGAATGTAATGACATATGGCAGGATGAGGTATCATACCTGACTGAAACATCATGCTCATATGACATCTGCCATCCTCACAGATGGCCAGCCTGTGCAGAGTGGGGTGGGAGGGCTTTAGACTTCCAAAGATGATTAATTTGTGTTCAGATATAACAAGGAAGGAGTTGACTATTGTTGTACAGCAACAGTCACCCATGTTAGCAAGGACCAGGTTGATGTGATGTGCATGTGCATCGGTATAGCAGTAGCTTTCCCAGTTAATGGAGGGGTAGTTGAAGTCAACCAGTATGAGAGTGTTAGGTTGGACACTAATACTGTCCAGGGTGTTTAGCGACATGGAGTGTGAGTCTTGGGACATGTTTGGGGACCTATAGCAGGCTAAACCTAACAACTGTCTTACCCAATGTTAGCTACACCTGCAAGATCTGTAATGTATATTGTTGGTCTACCATCCTAGAGGTGTGTGCATCCTTAATGAATATGGAAATACACCACCTTTGGAGCTTCTGTCCAAGTTCTGCAACCAAAAGGTGTGGAATGAGTTATAGGCTGGTAGTGAAGGTGTGCTTCCCGCTGCCTTTAACCAGGCCTCTGTTACAGCACAGATGTCATTGTTCCCTATTTTAAGGAATACCTCTAGTGAGTGCATTTTCAGATTTAGACTTGTAGTCTGCAGCAGCTCCCACGGTAGTGGTGCTGCAGTAGCGTTGTCGCCTCACAGCAAGACGTTGTCCCATTCGATTCTCAACTAGAGCGTCTTCTGTGTGGAGGCATATGTGAATGGGCGTGCCTTCGTTGAAGGTTGTGCATCAGGGCTGGTAACTTGGCACGTAAAAATCCACTACCAAACATTAGTGGACCGGAGTTCCGCTGTGGCGACCGCTAATCGGGATAAGCCAAAAGACACAACAACTTCTAGACTGCAGCAGCATGGCACTCGGATTGCATGTGTTTGTAGCTGTCATATATTTCTGTATATTTCTGTGTATATGTATATATATATATATATATATATATATATATATATATATATATATATATATACCTGTGTCTGTGTGTGTGTGTGTGTGTGTGTGTGTGTGTGTGTGTGTGTGTGTGTGTGTGTGTGTGTGTGTGTGTATGTGTGTGTGTGTGTGTGTGTGTGTGTGTGTATGTGTCTGTACACCTTTCTATATATATGTGTGTGTATGCATATATGTAGATATAAATACTGATGTATCTCTCTATCTCTCTCTGTATATCTATCTATATATATATATATATATATATATATATATATATATGTATATATATATATATATATATATATATATATATATATATATATATATATATATATATATATATATATTATGTATAGATTTGTCCACATATATGCATCTCCATACTTACATATACATACATGTATATATAGAGAACATGACTGATTCTACAGATTCCTTTCTCTACTGTTAAATGACTGTACTAACTGATATGTTTGGACAGTCATCGCTATTTATGGGGCTCAGATGATGTAATGGTACATTGCTTTGATTGTAGTTTACACGGCCCAGGGTTCAAGACTTGGTAGGCCTTATTATTTGGTTGCAAGGCAGAACAGTTGCTGCTGGGGAGGAAGGAATAAGGGCAATAATTAAAAGAGGTCCGTAGTGTGGGCCCCTTCACTCCCATTTAGACAGCCTTCAGACAGATTTGCTGCAGTAAGAGGTTAAGAGTGTGTATCTGATGTCCGACTGCACAACATATATATATATATATATATATATATATATATATATATATATATATATATATACATACATACACACACACACACACACAAACACACACACACACACACACACACACACACACACACACACACACACACACACACACACATACACATACAAGCACACATATATAATATATATATATATATATATATATATATATATATATATATATATATATATATATATATATATATATATATATATATATATATATATACATGATATTGATACAATTTGTTTTACATACATACTGACATATTTATATATATATATATATATATATATATATATATATATGTATTTATTTACTTTTCTGCATATATATATATATATATATATATATATATATATATATATATATATATATATATATATATATATTTGGATGGCTTAATGGTTAAGGTCTTCAGCTCCCAGGTACAAGGTTTGATCCTGACCTGCAACGAATGCCTGTTTGGGGTTTGCATGTTCTCTCCGTGTCTCCTTGAGGTTTCTTCCATGTGTGAAAAACATGCTGAGTATTTCCATCTCAAACTCACCAATGAATGGAGCTGTGGGCAGCAGCGCAGACTCTACATTGTGCCCTATAGTGGGAAGAGTTGTACAGACCAATCGCTTTGGGCATCTACTGTGGTGTGCAGTATCCTCAAGATAGGAGAACACGGATCATAGACTGTGCACCCGTGACTGGGCTAGCCACTCGGTTTAAAATATGGCTCTAGGTGATTTGGTCATGTTGATTAATGTCACCAAAAATGGGCATGGATAGTTACTGGTGATGTGAGGATAGGTGTGTTGAGGACCCAGCCTCTCTCACCCATGCCAGGCATCCTTGCTAATGGTGGGAGGTTTATATGTGCCCTATTGGCCAGTGTGTGCCCACCATAAAGCCCACCCTGGGCCAATAAGCTACTGTCTGGCCGGTGTCTAGTTTCCCAGCCTGGGTTACCTGGGATATGAAAGCTGGATGTAAAACCAACCAACCTGCCAAACATGAACTGAGAATTGCTACGCTTAATGCAGGTTTACTGGCAGGATGCAGCTTGGAAGTGGATGATATGTTGATAAGGAGAAGACTGGACATCCTATGTATCCAAGAGACAAGATGGAAGGGCCGTGCAGCAAAGCCACTTGGCTTGGGATCCAGACTCTACTACTCAGGTGGGGGACAGGCTAGAAATGGTTTAGGAACTGTGGTAAGAGTGAGGCTTCAAAAGGCAGTGAGGGATATCATCAGAATTAATGACAGACGGATAGGGCAGTATTCATAACCTCACCATATGCCCCACAGCAGGGTTGTGATAATGAGGAAAAGAGTGCATTCAGACAGCAGTTGCAGGACCTACTAGATAAAGCAGGACAACATGAATTGGTGTTGATAATGGGTGACTTGAATGCACATATTGGGACAGACAGAACTGGATATGAGGATTGCCAGAGTCCACATGGGTGGGGTAACAGGAATAAAAAAGAAGTAGCCATTCTAGACTTATGTTTGGCAAATGGCTTGATAGTAGTCAACACATGGTTCAGAAAGAGAGACAGTCACAAGATCACATACAAGAGTAGCCAACATGCAACTCAGCTAGACGTCCTCCTAGTAAGGAAAATGCACTGGGGTAGAATACATGATTGCAAAGTCATCCCCAGAGAAACAGTTGGCCAACAGCATAAACCATTAGTTGCCACAATCAGCTGTAAGCAGTGGACAGAAAAGGCCCTAAGGTCAACAGAGACCATGCTGAAGAACTGAAAGCTGACTGGACAGAAAATACAGCAGTTCAAGGAATTACTCAGGGCTCTAGCACCCCAAGAAGTGGAAGAAATAGGTGGAGTTGAAGAAGAGTGGCAGCTTCTAAAACCAGAATGTGTTAGGACTATAGAAAAGATATGTAGCTGAGCCAGGTATGGGAATAAGGTACATAAGGAAAGCTGGTGGTGGAATGCAGAAGTCCAGGAAGTCATCAAAAGAAAGAAGGAGTGAAGAAGAAATGGGAGATAGAAAAGACTGACCAGGCTAGGAAGGGCTACTGGTTGGCCAACAAAGAAGCTAAGAAAGAAGTTGCTATTGCAAAGAATATGGCATCAGAGGAACTCTACCAACTTTTGGAAAGTGACTCAGTAAAGGGAGCAAAGAAACTATATCAGGTTGCAAGGCAAAGACAGAAAGATAAATGAGATAGTCAGACACCCTTCATAAGGGATGCCAGCAACAACCTGCTCATCAGTCCACAGGACATCAAAGGCAGTTGGAAGGAGTATTTTATTTTTATTTTATTTTATTTATTTTACATTTGTTAACCAGGAAAGCGTAACTGGATACAGGTCCATTTTCAGCGGAGGCCTGGGGAGAAAAGTTCCAAATGTACATAACAAGTATAAATACAGTGAAATTATTACAGTTAGTGAGTATTACAGTATTTCCAGCAGCTTCTGAATGAAGGAAATTCCACAGAAGCTGTACTGCCCCAGAAACAGCCTACAATGAGAGAAGAAGAGGAGGCCACCTTAGAAGAAGTAAGAAGAGAACTAAGGAAGATGAAGTCAGGGAAAGCAGCAGGTTCAGATGAGGTCACAGCAGATATGATAAAGATGCTGGATGAGATAGGGGAGAAGTGACTCCTAAGGGTACTAATTGCAGTGTGGAGAGAAAGGTGTATCCCAGATGACTGAAGAATAAGCATGCTCATGCCAGTGTACAAAAATAAAGGGGGCATCCACAACTGTGGTCAGTACAGAGGTATCAAACTGCTGTCACATTACATGAAAGTTCTGTAGAGGGTGATTGATAAATGGATATGCAGAGTAGTAGAATGCAAGATGGGAGATGAGCAGTTTGGATTCAGATCAGGATGCAGCACAATTGACCCAATGTTTGCATTGAGATAGATACTTGAGAAGAAGCTAGACATGGGGAGAGAGTCCAACTGGGCATTCCTAGACTTGGGGAAAGCAAGTCCCAGAAGCACTGGTAGAATTAGGGCAGGCGATGTGCAAGGACCCAATGACTCAAGTACAAACAGTGTTTGGCCTCACAGAGGGGTTACCAGTGGGAGTGGGTTTACATCAGGGCTCAGCTCTGAGCCCACTACTGTTCATACTGGTGATGGACTACATTAGCAAACAGGTTGGAGGGGACAGATCAACAAAGCTGCTGTATGCAGATGATGTGGCAGTACAAGCAGACTCTGAGCTAGAACTTCAGCAAAGGATAGAAAAATGGAATGAAAATCTGAAGGCACATGGGATGAAACTAAGCACAGATAAGATGGTGGTAATGGTAGTAAACTGGTAAATCAGAAGAAGCTGAGAATAGAGATAGAAGGGAAGATAGTGGAACAGGTAGACAGCTTCAAGTATTTGGGAGGGGTAGTTGAGGAAAAGTGTAGTCTGAATGAAGAGGTCAAAGCTAGAATCAAAGGGGCTGCAGCCAACTGGCATAGAGTATCAGGTGTAGTCTATAACAGAAAAATGCCAAAGAAGCTGAAAAGTAAGGTGTACAAGACAGTGGTGCGACCAGTACTAATGTATGGTACAGAAACCTGGGCAATAAAGGCAGAACAGGTGAAGAAGCTAGAGGTGATGGAAATGAAGTGCCTAAGAAAGGTGATAGGATGCACACTGTGGGACAGATGAAGAAATGAGGACATAAGAGAAGAAGCCAAAGTAACTCCAATTGCAGAAAAGATCAAAGAGAACAGATTACGGTGGTTTGGGCATGTGTAGAAAAGCAGAAGACAATCTGGTGAGGAAGACTGGGGACAGTCAGGAAGAAGGTAAGAGGAAGTGAGGACATCCAGCAAAGAGCTGGATGGATTCTGTGAAAGAAGACCTGTGACAGTCGGGCATGAGCTTTGAAGAAGGCAGGAGTGTGGCACTGAATTGAGAGAGTTGGTGACAGTTAACAAGATACCCCGACCCCATGTAGAAAAAAATGGGAAAAAGGGGCAGCTGATTATATATATATATATATATATATATATATATATATATATGTGTGTGTGTGTGTGTGTGTGTGTGTGTGTGTGTGTGTGTGTGTGTGTGTGTGTGTGTGTGTATGTTTTATATGTATATCTCTACATATTTCTACATATATTACATATTAATGTTTCCATATATATATATATATATATATATATATATATATATATATATATATATATATATATATATGCATCTCCATACACATGTACATTTATATCTATGTACAAACCTTGACTGATGTTAACAAACTTTTCCCTACTGTTGAATGACTGTGCTGACTGATATGTTTGAAAAAACATCAAACCACTCAATGAATCAGATGGCTTAGTGGAAAATTGCTGTGGCTATGGTGTGCAGGGTCCTGTGTTCAAGGCTTGCAACAGCTGACAATTTTGATGCTGGGCGGAACAAGGGCTGTTGGATACAGAGTGATTTAGGCACTTTTAAGCAGTTGTAAGTGGGTTTGTGCTGGTTTGCATGGTGATAAGCAATGCTAACTTCCGGTTAACTATGCTGACAGAGAGTTAGCTTGAAAAGTGTTTAATCTGTGTAGGCATCGCTTAGCGTTGCACTTACAGGCTCACTTTTGCTTATTACTACTTACTCATGCTTACCCCCACCATAATTTCTTTAAAAGAAAATAAAAAGGAGTGATAGGAAAGTAGTGAAAAAGGGGACACAAAGAGGGTAAACAATATGAAAGATAATTAGGGATGTGCAGGGAGGGTGTAGGGAAGGTCCACAGCTGCCCATTTCTTCTACAGTAACAGCTGTGCATATGTACTGAATTTGAATGTAAATCTGGACACTCAAACCCCTGAGAGATGGGTGAGGGCAACAATAATGTGTTGTTAAGCCAATTAGAGCAGATTACATGTCCAGTGGACATATGCACAAAATGTATGGGATTGACTCATCATTCCTGACATATTATAATTTTGTTTACCTTCCCTGACATCCCCTATGTGCTTTCATTACATTTATTCTTGTGTTACTATACTGTATGGGGAACTTGTGTTTGTATGGGGGTTTCACATCCTTTCTGGACTGACATCTCATTCTTGGATCTGCTAACTACCCTGGGTGATAAATTTTATTCAGTACCTCATTTATTGCAACATATGACTTTTACAACTGCTTTCACATATAAAAGTAAAAATACTTAATCGGGGCTCAAACCATGAATGCTGTATGCAAAGCAGCATCTCTGACAGCTACACTATTTAGGATTACTTGTTTAGCTGATACATTCCTATTTAATTACATTAACTCAATGCCAGGATATGTTCCGCCATCCCCTTTGTGAACACCACAGGTCACATGAAGTAATACTTTGGTGGTAACCCACTGAACAGTGAGGATGTTATAACAGAATGTGGAACATAGGTTGACAGTGACTTCTCTGTCAACCACTCCTAACTAAAGGTGAGTAATCCAGCAAATAACAGGTTGTGGCCACGCTGTACCCTCCCCTCAGTAGGTCAATCAATGTGTACAGTGGCGTTTCATAATGTAACCCCCTGGACACCTGCAACAAATGTAAAAATGCTGAAAATGTATCCCACAAAGATAATTAATTTCAGGTGCTACACACATGACATGTATGGACAGACTGCTATACCCACAATGAATCCCTGTACCATACTGGCTACATAGGTGTGATAACTGCCTGATGTACACAGCCATGTCTCACCAAATCTGGTTAGGAATGTGACATCTTAGGTAACCATCTTAGGTAACCAATCTGCCCTCACAGCATGAACCAGAGACCTCAACCACACTTCCTCACTACAAAGAACATGCTGGTTGGGACATGTTCACAAACCAAATGCCCATGGTATGGGATAAATATCACATACATGTGAATCAGTTCACATCACTAGCCATCCACAATGCACATCTGGATGAGTGGATGAGGAATGGAACACCTACCCCTGGGGATCACTCCAGTGACTATACTCAGTAGCTACACTGGGGACTATTGTCAGGTAGCGTGATGACAGAGTATTCCCATGGGCTGGTCTTGTACAGCCTTCATGGCTATTCACCTAGAACACACATATGAATCTATGAACCTATGGATCCCAGTGCTGACAATTGTGTGTGAGTGTGTGTGTGTGTGTGTGTGTGTGTGTGTGTGTGTGTGTGTGTGTGTGTGTGTGTGTGTGTGTGTGTGTGTGTGAATAGTAATTTCTGTGTGTTTGGTTGATGCAGTATCCCCTGGGGTGTGTGGTTATCAGAAAATGTAGGTATGTTCAACCCACTACACTGACCATTTTCCACTCTGCAACAGAATATTTCAATCACTGCATACCTATATACAACACTCGGCAATATTAGCTGCAAGGCATATGCATTCACTGTTATACATACCTTGGAAATCTGTGCAGATAGAGCTGCATCTTGCCTATGACATCATTGATGTGCTATCACACAGCCATACCCCTTGGACTTCATGCAGGCCCACATCCTGGTGACACACAGACACCTAGAACACAAACAGAATACAGAATGTGAGAACACATTCACTCAGCATTAGCAATGGCAATAATGCATAATGGCCAAAACTGTACACACACTCTGATGTGTACCCCTTATATATGCCAGATGACAGCACCTTAAACAACATTACACAGCTATAATTTAGTATGTTCACCCTGTGCATCAGACCCTTATTTGCATGTCCTTGCATCGATGGTTTGGATGGCAGGGATCTTTCACAGATTTCATCATATGCACAGGGTGTTGTGCAGTTTTTCCAGAGACCTAGGCTGCGCTATTCGGTTGACATTATGGATGTGTGTTTGGGGTGTGGGAATGATATGGCCTATGCGGGTGCGATGCATGTGTGTGGAGGTGACCTTTTTCCTGATTGTGATATGTGTGTGTGTGTATGTGTGTGTGTGTGTGTGTGTGTGTGTGTGTGTGTGTGTGTGTGTGTGTGTGTGTGTGTGTGTGTGTGTGTGTGTGTGTGCATGCACACAGTCATGTCGTGTGGTTGCCCTACACTGATGTTTTTTGGACAGCTGTGGGTCATACATGGCAGGGTGTACAGTTCACCATCTCTGGCCATGGACATGGGAACTGGACCTGCCAGGGTTCTGACTGGCACCACCAGGGGCAAGACCCAAGGCAGTACTACTCTTCGATAGTGACTGATGACTGCTGGAACCGCAACCCTGTTGGGACCGACCAGGACCACATGCCCATGGACTGCTGCATTGTGGCAGGGACAGCACATCACCCTCAGTACTGCCGGTGTTACTGCCACTATGGGAGCATTATAGTGCTGATTGTGGTGCTGCACTATGTCGACGTGGCTGCTGCCTCTCCCCTGCCAAACTTTCATGCACAGATATTCCATGGTTGAGGAGTGCCCCAAATTCATCTGACTGTCTATCCATGATCTCACTGGTCTCACACCTGGCTGCAACAATGTCCTGGCTACAGCCATGAACACCAGGGAGATGTTCTGCCACAAGCCTGTGCAGTTATCTGGTGTTACGTTCATTAAGTGCCTGCACACCCATTACAGCCCAAAACATGTGCATGATAACTGCCACATTGGCACTTGCTACATGGGCTGGACAGGCAGAAATCCTCCTTCTACCATCCCTGCCCATCTGCCTGTATGTGACCTCTCCAGCAGACTGGCTATGGCTAGTGCATGGCTGCTCACTTGCCATAGTCTCCACAGTTGCATGTCCAGTGCCTGCACCCACCTGTCCTTCAATTATGACTACTGGTGACAGGGAGTGTGTGGGGATTGTGACTGTATGCAGGGATGGGGTTGACAAAGATGGAATGCCAACTGGTGACACAGCTGCAGCACCCAACAACCCCACCTGTGCCCCACTATGGTTGTCATCATGGTCAGAGTTGCCTTACAAGCTAACATCGCTTGTATAGTGGGAGGGACTGGGCCACCATGCACACTTGCTATTACACACACACGCACACACACACACACACACACACACACACACACACACACACAACACACACACACACACACACAGTGTCCCACAGACATTACACAGACCTCACAATAGGCAGAAGGAGACAGTCATGACATGCACTCAGACCAAAACAGACACACTCTGGACAAGCCCTCAACATCATGCACTGCATACCTTTCAACTTACTTTTACTACTACTTTATACCACTGGGATGAAGACATGCTGTTCACCTGTACAGCACTTTGTCAAAACCTAAGGAACATAACTACAAACTGTACAGAGCTTTCTAAACTATTTTGATATGTGGGTCATACTTCCTGTCTGCTACACATACCTCCTATGTTGGTCTAGTACAGTACTGGTTTGACCACTGGACTGGTGACCCTACTTAATGTCATACTGTGATTTCGAGTTGTCATAACCTGCAATACATGTATGTGAAAACAAGGACATTTCCTCAGACAACTTCACAAACTTACAGTGGATATAGTAAGTGTGCACACCCATCTTAACTTTCAAGGTTTTTATGACATATCACATGAGACCCCATTAATGTTGCCATGACATTTCCACCATTTATTATGACATGTAACCTGTGCACTCTGAATGAGAAACATACACATCAGGTAAGGGTGGCATATCATACATGTTAGTATTACAATAGCTGGCTTGCAGATAGTGCGCACCCGTAAACCAATACTTTGGTAAAGCACCTGTTGATTTAATTACATTATTCACTCCTCTTGGGGAGGTGTTTCTCAGCATGGCACATCTTGGCATGCCAATGTTTCAAACTCTCCCTTGCCAAACACCTCCAAATCTGTCCAATTGCAAGGCCATCCCCTGTGCACAGCACTTGTAAAGTCAACGCACAGACTATGCATTGTATATAGATGTAGCCTCAGGCTTGACCACAGCAGACTGTTGATTGTGTTCCTGTGGATCCATCCTTTTGTTCATTTGGATGTAGGTGTGGCCCATTTTTGTGTGCAATGTTGGGATTCCTCCCCATCCACAGCTATGTGGCAGACACCAGACTGATCATAGCTACAAGGGGCTGGTGCTTGGAACTGGTCATAATTCAATCCAAATTGACTAAAGCCCCAGTTCAAGTTGTTGGACAGGAAACTGAAAGCAGGGCACTGCCATCACCCTGCTTCACTGTGTGGGTAGTGTTCTGCTGTTGTGGAGTGCTGTTACTGTGCCAAACTAACATGACCAAATTGTGGACAAAGAGAGTTCAACCTTGGTCTCATAACACCTTCACACATTTCCACACATGCATTTTGAAAAGCTGATGTATTGTTGTTCAGATGTTACCCACAACTGGATGTTGTGTGTTGTGAGGAACAGCTGCCATCGTCAAAACACACCCTATACCCAAGACATGCGGGGTCCATGGAAGACTGCTGTCACATGTAGTACACACCCAATACTTGCCAAAGATGTCTGATACTCCTTCACTGTTGCTCTATGGCTCCTGGCAGCCTCCCTGGACATTTCTGGGATGATATTCTCAACATATTTGTAGGGATGTCCACTTCTTCAAAATGTCACTGTTGCACCATATCTTGTACAACTTTTGATGACTATCTGCACTGTGCTCCATGGCATATACAATGCTGTGTGTATGTGTCCATAGCCTTCAATCCCTTTGCAGCATGTTAAGCTGTATGAGAACCATGGATTTTGTTGTAGCAGGCAACTGTGGGTCTGTGTTGGGATAATCTTGATATGTGAGCTGACTGTTTTTTGCAGGTAATCCAAGAGTCTGTGATTGATGGCAGGTGTGTACCCAATATGATCAACTGCTGTGGTTTTATCAAATGCTGATTCACTCCGGTATGAGCTTCCTCCTAGCCACACATATGCATCTAGCTTCTTGGACTGTTTCCACTCCACATACATGTTCCCCTAACAGAGTTGTATGTTTCACATTTGCATTGTACAGATTATAGGTCACATGACACATCACATGGCTTTGTTCTTGTGTATTGTGCTCACATTTTCAAATCTCACAAATACCTGGCATTGTTACATGTGTATACATCTTTTATATGCACTGTATCACAGTAATGTATACAATATGTCCCTACTATTGGTACTCTGTCCCCACATTTTGGCAATCATTACCCAGATGTCCTGAAATAACAGGTTTGTGAGTTATGCTACAGATATGTGACATCTCATGCAAATAGGCCCCTGTCATATCATGCAGTGAACCCCACCACATGCAATTTGCTGACTATAACAATTATGTGCATGGCCACATGCATGACCTTAAAATGCCTGGGGTACAGTTAAGCCACAACAGGAAGATATCATACTTACCAGTCTCAGGCTTCTGTGCCTCATGCTGACAGGAGGTACCTAGGTATTGTGAGGGAGAGGTATTGTCAGCAGCTTCACAATAGCCATTGGTCCAGGAGAAATGTTACATTTATGCACAGGTACAGTATACGCTATGATATTACACTATTTGCTATTCTTCCCCAGAAATGAGCACATGTGCATTACCAAACACCACCCACTACTCTATTTTGCAATGACATATGCATCTAAAGACCCTATAGTACACAGTTGGAATATAACTTCAGTACACTGATGTGGACTTTTGCCTTACCTGGACGCTCCTTGCCAGTTTTCTGGGTGGCACCCACCTCCAGAACAGCTATATCATGTGCAGGTTGTTCTCTGTGGGCCAACCCAAGGTTGGCAAGGAGCTCCTCCATTGCTGTAAGTGGGGCCTCTCTGGCTGGCCCCCCACCATTAGTGGAATGGTCCCTTGCCACTGCAGCAGCCCATCGCTGCACACACCGAATCAGGTCAGTTGCTCTGTGCCTGACCTATTCATACATGCGGGCATAGTTCCCCAAGATGTTGACTCTCTGTGTGATGTGTTCCCAGCAGGCTGTCCTCTCCCGCTGATTTTGAGGACCCTGAATGAATAGTATGTCATAATGCTCCAGGATGGCCTCAGTTATGGCTGCTGTCTCCTAGGCATCATAGTCTGGAAGCCTCTGCATAACACCGGAAAGACATAAACATGGAAAAACACATCATAAGACATCAGACATTGTCCATAGATCTTTACAGAGACAGCTCACAAGTAATGAGTATCAGTAGCCACAACATTACATCAAATCATACTCCTGTACCTAGCAGCATTGTATGGACATGAATAGCATTGTATGTTTAAGTAGGCAGTTTGCACCTGATTCATGGTGAGGGTAGGGGTGCATGTTGTGCGCATATCCACCTATACTGATGCTGAACCAGGGCAATGATGTTTGGCCTAAACATGTCTGAAGCCGGTCGGCTTTAGCTATGGTGTGTGCGTATGTGTTGTGGCTGACCTCCATTACAGGGTGGGTTGGATAGTTGCCTGTGAGACTGCAGACATATGTGGAGATGGTCTTCTGATTGAACTCAGTGGATGTGTCCAATTTGTACTCATACTCAGCATTACAATAATACACCTGTGACCTACTATGCTCATTTAGACACAGATTGACATGCTGCCCAGATGGTGACTGCTCCTAGAGACCTGGTGGTGGAATGAAGAAGTACAGGGGAGTATGCAGAGAAAGGTGTTTGAAAAGGAGAAGTGAGATTGACAGACAGATGTAGAGAGTAGACATGAGTATAAAGAGATGGGGTGCATGGCATAGAGAGTGTTCGACATGGCTAAGGATGGGGAGTCTGATGTACAGATGGGGGAGTCTGAGGATCGCATGTAATGCTGGACAGCAAGTATGGTGAATAGTGCCTATATCTATTGACTAGACAGAGACATGTCACTAGGAAGGTTGTGCAGCACAAAAGGGTGATAAAGGAATATGGGTGGAATATACTCACAAGATAGGAGTGTGTTTAGAACATATGGAAACATCACTTTGATGGCCTGTTCCAGGAGGAAAATGGGAGAGGGAGAGAAGGTTGGCTGAGGTGGGTATGGTTAATCAGGAGGTGTAACAGATTATAAAGGAGGATATAAGGATAGCTATGAGGGGGTTTAACACTGGAAAGGCTGTTGTTCCAGGTGACATACCTGTGGATGCATGGAGGTGTTTATGAGACATGACAGTGGTATTTTTAACTGGATTGTTTACTGTAATCTTGGAAAGTGAAAGGACGTGTGAGATGTTGGTGAATTTGTATGGGTACTGCTTATGTGAACAAGGGTGGTCTGCAGAGCTATAGTAACAAGTGAGGGATAACATTGATTGGTCACAGGATGATGTAATGCTAATGGGTGGTGGCAGCTAGGTTGAGAACATGGTGATGATTGATGATCAGCAGGATGGTTTCATGCCAGGTAAGAGCAGTACAGATGCAAATGTTGATCCAAAAGTCTACAGTGAAGCTCAGATGTAGCTGCATTCTGTCTATGTGCACCTACAGACAGCAAATGAAATGCTGCCTGGATAGTAGTTGTGGTATTGTATGTGGAAGTCAGGGGTGCCAGAGGAGTCTGTCAGACACCTACAGGATATGTAAGAGGCTAGTGTGACAGCAGTGATTTCTGGGTTTGATGTGACAGATGCATTTAAGGTGGAGGTGGGAGTACATCAGATATCAGTTGTGTGTCCTTTCATATTTGCAGTGGTGAGGGACAGGATGACAGACATGATCAGACAGGGGCCCCTGTTGACTGTGCAGTTTGTAGATGACATAGTGGTTTGTAGTGAGATTAGGGGACAGGTTGGGGAGACCCTGGAGAGGTGGAGTATGTTGTAGAGAGGGGAGGAATGATGGTCAGCAGGACTAAGAAAGAATACATGTGTGTGAATGGGGGGGGGGATAGAGGAATGGTGACAATGCAGGGTATACAGTTTGAAAGGTGGATAGGTTTAACTACTTGGGAACACCAGTTCAAAGTAATGGGTAGTGTGGGGGAGAGGTGTACAAGAGAGTACAGACAGGTTGTGTGTGGTGAGGAGGGGAATCAGGAGTTATTTGTGACAGACGAGTACCATTAAGAGAGATATGGAAAGTCTACAAGAGGGTAGTATGACTGGCTATATTATATTAGTTGCTGACAGTGGAATTGTAAAAACAGGCAGTATTCAGGGCTGGACACAGCAAAGTTTGGGATGTTCACATTTGCACTGTGTGTGACAAGGGGGATAGGATTAGGGACATGTATGTTAGTGGGTCAGCCCTGGTTGGGTGGCTTGGGGGCGATGGCAGACAGTGGCATGATTATGTTGGTTTGGATATATGCTGAGGAGGTATGCTGAGTATATCTTGCAACAGATGAGGCTGCCAGGTTACAGGGACAGCAGGAGGTCTACAAAAGGTGTATGCATGTGGTGATGGCAGACATGCAGGTGTATGGTGTGTGAACGCAAGATGCAGAGGACTGGAAGCCATGGGGGGAGATGATCTGCTGTGGGGACCCCAAACAGCATTGGCCAAATAACAGAGAGAGATGTTGTAATGACATTCTTCACAGGTTGCCAATTATTTGCAGACATGACACAACTCTTTGAGTAAATTGCTACAAATATGAGGTGCACATATGGTCAGTGTGCATAACAATTGACAGTTAAATGGTATGAGCTCGGTAAATCATATGCAGTCCAACACACACAGCTGTGACAATATTTCATTATGCAACTACCTACCTGTATAGGTCCATGACATTTCTCAGACAAACATAGATAACATAGTTGTATTCACAATTCACATCTGGATATATGTGTGACATCCCTTTACCTGGCCTAGCAGTGTCACAGTCAGTATTGTTCAACACACACTCCAGTATTTGCCATATGTGTATCATCCCTTCCTGGGGTGTCTCAGGGGCCTGAGCTGTATTCTATGTCACTGCAGACAGACACAGATGCTATGGCCATAGGTTCTGCTCAGCAATATATCCGTACAACAAGTCTTGTTGGAACATGTATATTAAACTTCCTATTTCCCATTATTACATACCCCCTACTGCAGTCCATTACATGCAAACCTGTTTGACATACCTGTTTTTTTTTCCTGTTCATGTTGGATGTTATCCTGGTGTGAGGATTTTTTTTTCTTCTGCCTGTTTGGCTGTTTTTTTTTTTTGGATTTTGTTTTTATTTTGTGTTTTCTCTCTCTCTTGGGTGTAGGTTATAGGTTCATAGGTAGGTACTAGGCTATTGGCCCTAGAGCCTATACAAGCCTAGCCAAAAAGATACCCTGGCTTTCACCACCCAAGAAAATGATTTTCCTATGCCCCTGTCAAGAAGAGCCACAGAAGTGATTTTCTGAATTTCCTATTACCCATCCAGTCATCAAGATTTTTCTTGAAGAGTGCTAATGAGGAGCTCTGTTTGACATAGATACGTAGTCTGTTCCAGAGTATGGGACATCTCTGGGACAGGAATCTATCCCTCCAGCATGTTCTGTTTATTGTGATGACAAGGTTTAGGCCCCTAGAGTGTGTAGCTTGGAGGGACTGGGATTTCGTTAAGTTGAGCATGTCCAACAGCTCTGGGTTTGACATAGCTTTGTATGTTAGGCATAGATTGCCTCTGAGTAGGTGATATGTGATGGAGTAAAGCTGGAGTTTTTTGAGATGGTCTGCATAGGGCATCTGTTTGAGGCCAGTAATCCTCTTTGTGAGGTATTTTTGCGGCCTTTCCAGTTGTTGTAGATGTCTTGTGAGGTACATACCAAAAGGGGCATTGTACTCTATAATGGGTCTAATGAGTGATGAGTAGAGGGGAACAATGACCTATTTTTTTCTGGATGAGAAACCTTTTGTGATGAGGTGTGCCATGTAGAAGGATTTCCAAACCACTGTGGGGATGTAATTATCAAAGGAGAGACTACTGTTCACCTGTGTCCTAAGGTCTCTTATCACACTTTTAGTGTTAAGTAGACTACCGCCTATGTGGTAGTTCATGGGTACAGAGTTTTTACCAAATGAGGTGACAATGCACTTTTTGGCATTGAGCTTGAGACCATGGCTTTGACACCAGGCATCTGTCTCAGTGAGGCCCTTTTGTAGGATGCCCACATTATTATGTGTTTCGATTATGGCTCCTAGTTTGCAGTCATCTGTGAACTTAGTTAGCCAAAGACCTTCTATGTTAGCCTATACTTCAGAGAAGTAGATACCAAACAGGAGAGGACCCAGGACTAAACCCTGTGGTACTCTACTTGTCACTGGTCTGAAGTCTGATTTGGAGTCTGCTACTTTCACAGTGGGGATTCTGTCAGTAAGCCAGTTGGCAACCCATCTTGTGACATAGGGATTTATACCTAGTTTAGTGAGTTGGCTTTGGTGACTGCTTCAAAGAAGTCTATCAGGTTTAGGAGACATGATCTGCCTTTTACAAACCCGAACTGTGTGGGGTCCAGAGTTTGGAGATCTCCAATGTCTTTGTTTATGAGTTCCATGATGATACATTCCATGCCCTTGCAGACCAGGCTCATCAGGCTAATCGGGCGATAGTTCCCACAGTCTGTTAAGGCTCCCCCTTTGTGGAGTGGGATAACCGTCGTGGTGCACCATTCAATGGGCACAAAGCCTGAGGTGAGGCTGTGATTGAACATGGTACTTAGGTGGGGTGCCAGTTCATTCTGAAGTTCATGTAGCAGGCAGCCTGGGATGTTGTCAGGTCCCATGGATGCTGTGTTCTTGGCTTTGGAGAGTGAGTTTTTTGCCTGTGCATCCGTGATTACAGGAACTTTGCATTCTTCCGGTATAGAGATGGGCCCTTTAGGGGGTGAGAGGGGATTAAAGTTAGCACTGAACCTATCTGTCAGGATGTTGGCAATATCAGTTGGTTCTGCATATTTAGTGTCATTGTGCTGTAAATCAGAGCAGATCTGAGTGTTGCTATTGAGATTCCTGACATAGCTATAGAATGCTTTGTGGTTGTCTTTAGAATCAGTGGCAATTTTGTTTTCATAACTAGCTTTGGAAGATTTTATGAAGGATCTCAGCTTCTTACTGAGGATGACCAGGGAGTTCCTCTAATCATGGGATTTTACTCTTTTTTGCAACAGTTTCTTTCTTCTGTTGTAGAGTTTTTTTATGGCAGAAGGCCACCAGATTGGCTTCCTTTTTTTGGAGGATAGCATCTTGGTTCTATTAGGGATAGCACGATCCATGCACTAGTGTAAGTGCTAATAAAGTGCATTTGTGTAGGATTCAGCAGTCGTACCTCTATTGTCCATTTGCATGGGTGTCGTGAAGTTTACCACTTCTGTCTAAAGAAGCGTGAAGTTGGCTTTGGAGAAATGTTTTACAGTTGTTTTCCTATTGGGGGCTGGGAGCGGGATGTGGATGTCTAGGGTGATTAGCTTGTGGTCGGATCTGACCAATGAGAAATTGACCTTTGATGTGGAACACCGGTCGCCTATGTTGGTATTAACCAGGTCTAGGATATTGCTGCCCCTGGTGGGGGTGTGGATAAGTTGATCCAAGGCATTGGAATTGATGAATTCCAGAAAACGTTGAGCAAAAGAGTTGGTACATGTGTAGTTTTCCCAGTTAATGGTGGGGTAGTTGAAATCACCCATTATTAGGGTGGTAGGTTGTACCCTAATATGTTCCAGTGTGTCAAGAAAAGAGGAGTGGGAATCCTGGGGCATGGTGGGGGTCTGTAGCCAGCTACAGTCTGGATTGTGGTCTTGCCCAGAGTTAGTTGAACTTGGATAATCTCGGATGAATTATGCTGAGCAACTAGCTTGGAGGTGTGGACATCCTTAATGAATATGGAAACAGCTCCACCTTTAGTGTTTCGGTCTGGGTTAGGTGGTCAAAAGGTGTGGTATGAATTATAGCCTGGTAATGCAAGGGTGCTCTCTGGATCTTTGAACCAGGTCTCTGTCACTGCACAGATGTCGATGTTCTCCATTTTAAGGAGTGCCTCGACTGAGTGCATTTTGAGGTTTAGACTTCTAGCATTGAGTAGCATTACCCTCAGATTTTACTTGCTTGTACCTGTTATGGGTGGTGAATTTGTCATTTGAACCTTGCCTAAAAAAGGCACTATAGGGGTAGCAAGAGCCTTTGCCAGTATCCGGAATTCCAAGGATGACAGGTGCAGGCCATCTCTGGCAAAGCATTGTGGTCTGTTGATCATGTCATCCCTGGCAGACAGATACTGGATTCCCTTAGAATGACACCAGAAGCTTAGCCAATTGTTGAAGTCAATCATTTTGTCCTTGTACTGTGGTATCATTCTGGGTGATGGCAGGATGCTACTCAGGGCTAGGTTCATACCTGCCTGGGTTACAAGATCGGAGAGCTCCTACATGTCTCTTTTCATGTAGTCCAGGGAGGTACGTCTCAGGTCATTCACACCAACATGGACAATGACAGAGTCATATTTGATCTTGTTGTGGAGTGACCTGAGTGTGTGCATTATGTGGCAGATCCTGGCACCAGAGAGGCAGCGGACAGTAACTTTCTCCTTGTTTAGCCTGGTGAGTGGAACATCAGTGTGCCTGACTATTGAGTCACCTATGACTAGAGTGTTGGGTACATTATGCCTTATGGGCTGTAGTTGAATGGCACACTGAGTATGTGAGCTATGTGCCATTTGGGTTGTGTTGGGGGGGGGGGTGGAGGTTGCTTGCATTTCTGCTTTGGAGGTCTCGGTTGTTTGGGCAGATTTTTATTGAGAGCCTCCGCAAATGTAGACGAGTATTTTGTGCTTCTGTATGTATGTTTTGGTAGTGTATTTATGTAATTATACATCTGTTTTGCAGAGGCAGCAGTTTGCCTGTTGTAGGTACTGCTCAGGATCAGCTGATGGCCTATGCACAAATTGGAGTTCCCCACTTGCTAATTAGGTGTGGGACAGCTGTGGTATTATTTCTGTAGCTGATAGCTTGGAAACACAGTCCTATAACTATGTACTTCATGTAGGCTTCAGACTTTTCTTTGCCTGTGAGGAGATTTTCATGGATGTGTGTTACACACAGCATCACAGAGGGTTGTTGTACTAACAACTTACAACAAAGACTGTGAAGACAGCCCAACACACCAGGGACAAATGCTCCAGACATAGGGACAGACGGTGAGTATCGCTGTTATACAATTGAAGTAATGCTAGTTTGAAAGGTTTGTGTGGATATGGCTGCTCTGCATGATTTGCAGTCTGCGAGAGTAGTATGCGGTTGACATAGTTCAGACTGGCCAGAGTTTGGACTCTTATTATCAGTGTGTTACTCACACATTTATTGAATTTGGAAGGTCAGTAGCATGCTCTGTAGGATAGCAGTCAGTAAATGGTAACATCCATGTTTTTTTCTGACTTCATATTCCTCAGAACAGATATGTTACAATAAACCCTGTTACACCAGCAACTTCCTCAGTTTCTAACAGCAATATCTTCATCATGGATCTGTGTTTAGGCCTCTGTCCACAAGTATGGCAGGCTTTGTCCATATATCATGCAGTAAGAGGCAGTGATATATGGTATATCATTACTTAGCGACTTAATTCCTAATATCATCCCAGTTATGTATCATACTGCCAGACATTTATTTATTTATGTTATTTTATTTTATTTTACATTTGTTGACCGGGCTAGTCTAGCTGGATATATGTCCATTTTCAGTAGAGGCCCGGGGAGATAAGCTCCGAGGAAGTAAAAATATAATCACATTATACAAAGATTAATTTGTATGTTAAATATTTCAAAAGAAAAAAAACAGGGAGAAATCACTGTGGTCGTTTGTTCATAGAATAGTGCTAAATATACAAATATACTTAATACAAAGCAAATGTAGTTGCAATACAGCAAATGTAGTTGCAATACAACATATAAAAAGATAGCAGCTGAGTTAGATAATATGTTGGTAAACATGCTGACATAGAGAAGGAAAACAAAAAGTAGGAGCTGTAATAATCAGTATAAAAGTTAATAACTTGTTTGCTTAAAGAAATTAAGAGGATGTAAGTAAAAAAAAATTAGAAAGGTCAAGGTCAGTTTGTTAAGAAGAGGAGCAAGATTAATTGAGAAGAAGAGAGTAGATAGATCCAAGTAAGAAAGGTGGTAGATCAGTCAGGTTTGGTACAGGGGCACAACCAGTGTGTTCTGAGAAAAAGTTTCAGTTTGTTTTTAAAGAGTGATATAGAGGGAATTGAGGAAAGTTTGCTAGGAAGACGGTTCCAGGATTTTCCAACAGCATTAGAGAAAAGTGAGTCTCCAGCCCTGTTGTTTGACTTACAAATATTTACTACAAGTCTATGTGATGAACGTAAGGTCTTTAGATTGTTGTAGGGGATAATGAGGCTAGATAGTATAGGGGTATTGGTAGGATGGTAAAGGGTTTTGCGGGCAATGGTAAGTTGGTGGAATTTAAGCTGATTTTGTAATTCAAGCCATCCTAGTTGCTTCAGGATAGTGCATTGGTGGGTTCTAAAAGGTTTACCTGTAGCAAATCTGGCTATGCTATTGTAGGCATTTTCCATTTTATTAATGTTGTTTTTAGAGAGATTGGTGTATATGGGTGAGGCATAGAGGAGAGTAGAAATTAGGTGAGTGTGAGCAATAGTTATTCTTGCTGCAGGAGAGAGAAAGGGTTTGATCCTGTAGATGGAACCCAGTTTTCTATTAACAAATTTTAAGGTATTATTAATATAGGTGTCAAAGTTAAGGTTGTTATCTATGGTGATACCAAGTCGTTTGGTAGTTGGGTCTGGGGATATAGGAGTACTGTTATTGGATGTTACTGTGAAATCTATTGGGGGGGACTTACAAGTAGGAGTGAAAAGGAGGAGTTTAGTTTTTTGGGGGTTTAGAAGGAGACAGCATTGAGTAAACCATAGTTCAACTGTGTTAAAGACCTTTTGGGTAAGGGAGTGAAGTTCAGATATTGATGTGGCTGAGCATATAAGCGTCAAATCATCTGCATATTGAATGCATGTAGCTTGGGAGATTGCTAGGTGAAGGTTGTTAATAAATATAGAAAATAGGAGAGGTCCTAATATGGACCCTTGGGGACCCCTATGTTGATGGGTAGATGGGTGGATAGAATATTGTGCCATAGCACGACCTGTTGTCTGTTATCCAGATGGGATTGGAACCATTTTATAGCTAATGCATCTAGTGACAGAGATTTAAGGATTTTTATAAGTAATTGGTGATTTACCATATCAAACGCCTTAGATAGATCTATAAACAGTGCAGAGGAGAGCATATTAAGGTTTCATTTTTTGTTGATACAGTGAGTGAAAGAAAGAAGGGCGGTAGTAGTGCTGAGTGAAGGTCTGAAATCATGCTGAGAGTTGGAAAGTAAGTTATTATGGATTAGATGGTCTAGCAATTGTTTATGGATGCATTTTTCCATGATATTTGCTAGGGGAGACAGTAGGGCTATGGGACGGTAATTGGAGAATTCAATGGATTTACCATCCTTATGAAGGGGGATAATATGGGAGACCTTCCTTATGCTAGGAATGTGTCCTTCAGTGATTGTTCTTTTGATAAGAATGGAAATGGGGTAAGCAATAGACTTGGCTGCCTTTTGTAGGTATTCAGCTGGTATTTGGTCAGCTGAAGGAGTGCATGGTTTAAGTTTTTGGATGAGGGCAAGTATATATGCAGTTGGGACTGGTTGGAAGAGAAATGGAGGGGGTTGGTTAGTGATATAGTTGGATATAGGTAAGTCTTGAGTGGATAGCTGACTGGCAAGGTTTTGAATGGCCTCAGTGAAATAGGTATTAAAGGTATTAGCAGTCTGTTTTGGATTCTCTTGGTCTGTGCCTTGTGGGTTAGGTGTGATGGATTGACCTGGGTGTAATAATTGATTAATACTTGCCCAGAATTTCTGTGGTTGATTATGGTGGGTCTGTTGGAATTGTAGGTAGTAGCTTCTTTTGTCAGACAGTACTGCTTTTTTAGTTTCGTTTCTTAGTTGCCTGAAGTTTTGTTGATCTACTGGGTTTTTTGTTGATTGAGATTTGTTCCAGTATTTATTTCTGAGTTTGATTTTTTGCCTGGTTTCTTTTGAAAGCCATGGGGCAGATTTAGTTCTCATTCTTATAGAGTGGTTTGGGGCATGGTGGTCTAGAACGGCTACGAAGTTAAAGTTAAAGTAACTGACAGCTTCCTCCAGTGGGAGGCATTTTAAGGGAGACTAGTTGCATGCTCTTAGTTCCCTTTGGAAGAGATCGGGGTTGAAGTTTTTCTTGGTTCTAATTGTTCTAGATATGGCTGGGTTAGGTAGATTGGTTTTATGTCTGATGATGTAGGTTAATGAGTGGTCACTTACATCATCACGGAGGGTACCAGATTCATATGTCTGAAGATGATTGTTTATGAGAATCCAATCTAAGGTACATTCTTTATTATTAGGCTTGTGTATCCTGGTAGGGGAGGTAATAGTTTGTGAAAAACCAAAAAGGTTTATATGACTTGTAGGGTGGCAGCTGCTCAAACACTTCGAATCAGTGTTAAAATCACAAAGGATTATGGTTTCTTGAGGCAGATTTTGAGATAGCCAACAGAGAAATTCTCTATTGTGGCAATGTTATTACCAGGAGGAAGACAGGTACAGATAATATAAATGGATTTGAATTTGTTAAGTTGAAGCTTGGTAATAAGAATTTCAGCGTTGGGGTCTTGAGGTTGTATATAGTCAAAGGTAGTAATCTGTAGGCTGGATTTAAAAAGGATAGCTACACCACCACCCTTTTTGGTTGTGCGGTCAAGTCACAAGATATTGTAACCGGGTGGGATGACTTCATTGTCTTTAGTTGAAGGTTTTAACCAAGTTCCTGTTAAACAATGAATGTCAAAAGAGTAGACTTCTAGGAGAGCATGGAGTTGTGCAACTTTGTTATTGAGGCTACGTATGTTGAGGTGACATGTATGCGTAAGAGGCCTTATATATGATGACAAGGCCTGGACATTCTTTGGGACTGTGTACAGTTAAGAGGTCTTTGTATTTCTGGCTATTGTTGACAGACTGTCAGGATTTTATAGCAGTGTATTGTGAATATGTTATTTATTGGTGGGGGGTGATGGTAGATGTGAGTGTTATGTTTCCTGTTCTATCTGACTTTGCATGCTGATCCAGTTACTGGTGCTCTTTCAAGTGTTACATTTTTGTAGGGTAAGACTGGGCGATGCCCCATAACATGGTCAGGCATCATACTACACTGTGTATTGGGCCAGTATATGTAGGGGTAGTGTGTGAGTGTCAAACATGCTGACAGTTTTGTTCACACACTCCTTATACTGTATGCACTTTCATACTGGTGTCTGTTTCGCAGTGCTGTTACATCCCTGGAGTGCCTGCTATATTTGCAATTACATGTGTATTCCCCCATAGTAAAATTGGCTTGTTGTTTTGTCAGTCTGCCTGTAGTTTGGATATTACTTGGTGACATGGCTAGCAGCAAAGTGTATTTTCCCTAATTTGATGTTATGTCCAGATATTTTCAGATGTACTGTTGCCTGGCCCCCATAAGTGTTGTATATTTCTGACACAATATGATGATGTGAAGATTTAAGTGACTAACTACTGGGAAGTGATTGCATTTTGGACTTGTGCTATTCCACTGTTCGATATGTTAGAACAGACAGGATGCTGTTACTGCATCAACTGTGTCAGCTCATCTACACCAGTATTTCAGATATGCCCGCATTTTCATGCCTCCCCCCATCTTTGTGAGGCTTGTTGCACTAAGATGTTCTGAGCATACCTCTCAACCACTCAGATTGTTTCAGACTGTCCAGGTTTATTGCTCCTATTTCCAGTCTTTTCCACAGATTCATTATTGTCCATTTTTTGGTACATCACTTTGAGGATGTGAGGATTTCTGTCAGTAAATGCTGACATACATTTCGGATTTTGAACGCACATCCCCATGCACATGTATGTTGACACAAATCCTGTTACTGTAGCAACATTTTACATTGATACCTGCAGTATGTACATTATGTCCCTAGTCCTGGCCCATAGTCCACTCATTTTGACAGCCTTTGTCCAGAATTCTTGCAGTAACAGGTGTTTTGGTATGGTGATAAGGTATGACTGCACTACATGTTGTGAGTATATCTATATATATATATATATATATATATATATATATATATATATATATATTATTCTTTAAATATATATACATACATATATATATATATATATATATATATATATATATATATATATATATATATATATATATATATATGTCCCCTACACTAGACCGACACGCCACAAAGCCGATGCCCAAAAGACCGACACCAGAAGACCGACGACACAGATGATCGACAAGGTGAAATCCCGACAGCCGAAACACCAACATGGGCAACGTGTGAGTGCAACTCGGTAAGCGTGCGATAGTGAGGGATTTAGGGTTAGGGTGCGGACAGGTAAGTGTGCGATAGTGAGGGATTTAGGGTTAGGGTGTGGGAAAGGTGAGTGTGCGGTAGTGTCAGACTTAGGGTTAGGGTGCGGGTAAGGTAAGTGTGTGATAGTGACGGATGCTAGGGTTAGGGTGCGGGTCAGGTAAGTGTGCGATAGTTACGGAGTTTAGGTTTAAGGGCGGGTTAAGTGAGTTAGGGTTAGGCTGCGGGTAGGGGTATGTGTGCAATAGTGACGGACTTTAGGTTTAGGGGCGGGTTAAGTGAGTTAGGGTTAGGGTGCAGGTAGGTTAAGTGTGCGGTAGTGTCGGACCTTAGGGTTAGGGTTTGGGTTAAAGTTAGTGCATATATAGTTGTATGTAATGTGTAGTTTACGTTTTGTGTGTCAGTGTTTTGTGTGTCGTGTTATGGTGTTTGGTTTTGTGAGTTGTCGGTATTGTGTGTTGTTGGTCTTTTGGTGTAAGTGTTTTGGGTGTCGGCTTTGTGGCATGTCGGTGTAGTGTAGGGGATCCATATATATATATATATATATATATATATATATATATATATATATATATATATGCTGACTTTACTAAAGGAGTTGTTAATCTATACATAAATTATGTTTCTATGGAACCTATATCTCTGTATGATATTTTTGTGTAATTTCTTTATGACATGCTATTGGAGCTTTTCTCTCCGGGCCTCCGCTTTAAATGGATATGTGTCCAGTCGGACTTTCCCGTCTAACAAAATATATATATACATATATATATATATATATATATATATATATATATATATATATATATATATATATATATATATATATATATATATATATATATATATATATCTATATATTTTACATGTATTTATACAATTTCATATGTATCTCTCACCATGCTCATCTATTATGTATATATTTATATATACTAAACATGAGTGATTCCACAGGGTTTTTTTCCCTACTATTCTATACCTGTACTAAATGATATATTTAAAAAAGCAGTAACTATTTTTGTAATCTAGATGGTGTAGTGGTGTGTTCTCTGACTATAGTATACAGGGTCATGGGTTTGAAACTTGTCTGGGCTGTTTGTTTTGCACCTGGGCAGAACAGTGGTTGATGGAAACATAGTGATTAAAGCAGCTTTAAGCAGGTATAAGTGGGTTTAGCATGAAGCTAAGCATTGTTAAAACATGGTTAAATAAAAAAATATGCTTAATCTGTGTAGGCATCGCTTAGCAACGAGCAAACCCACTTACCCACACCCTAATTTCTATAAAACAAAAGAAAGAAGGGGTGATAGGACAGTGGTGAAAAAAGAGGGATGCTGAGGGAAGAACAAGATGAAAGTTATCTAGGGAAGTGCAGGACGGGAGTAGAGAAAGTCCATATCTTTCCATTTCTTATACAGCAACAGCTGTGCACTTTTAAAAAATTTGAATGCAGATTTGGACACTCAAACCCCTGAGAGAGGGATGAGGACAACAGTAATGTGTTGTCAATCCAATTGGACCAGCTTACATGTGTCCAGTGGACATGTGTGCGAAATGGACAGTTATGTATGGGGTGTAATTTTTTTTGGGAACAGATTGACGTTTTTTTTTTAAGGTGAGAGCGGGATGCTGGGGAAGGATAGTAGGTATAATTGGGGAGGTAAGCTGGGTAAGAATACAGACAAGACAGCAGACAAGGGTGGTATATGACACATGTGGGGGGTAAACACCTTTGACAGGGAGGGGTGTTTGGTAATCGGAAGCCCACGCACCCCAAATGGATACAGTGGGCTGAGGTCCCCACCCATGGGCAGTCACCACTGCACCTTCACAGCCCCGAAGGTGACTGTGCTGGAGGCTGAGCAGGAGGGGCATGCTGCCCTCTAAGTGTGCCATGCAGCCCTCAAGCTGGAGTAGCAAATCTCCCCTCGAAAAAGGGCATAGCAAAATTAATTTAAAATGGGTGGCGAAAGCCAAACATACTCTGGCTAGGCTTATAAATGCCCTAGGGCAGATAGCCTAGTATGAACCTATGAACCAATTCCTTGCAGAGTTTGTTATGCACCGGACTCCAAACCTGGCTGCAGGTGACAGGATCCTGTACATGCCCGTGCCTGGGGGTGAACGAGCCCCATCCCCTGAGGCAGTTCCACATGAAGGTGGTGCAGGACCAGTGGATGAGGTCCAGTGCCATGGCCAGATGAGGTGGGAGAGTCAGATCCACTGGAATAGACCATCCCAGATGTGCTGTGGTGTTGCAGTTTTAGAAGACATGTTAGTTAGTAATGATAAACACATTCCAGGATTAGTTACTACAGCATGCATGAGTATTCTCATTAATCCAAAACAACAGATTTGGAACATTTGCATAGCAAACAGAACACATGCATATATGGAACCACAGTGGGCATCATTACACCGGCATGCAGGTTACATTGATAGCAACAGGCCACCAATGATAGTATTTAACAGGGAACTTTAATTGGAATAGATTTTAACATTTGTAGAACAATAAGACACATGTCCCAACAGTAGGTTGGGTGGAAAACATACCCATTCATGTGTTTAGATTTTTGGTGAAGATAAGGTGGGGGAGAGAGAGATGTCAATTAAAAAATATAGATTCTTGCAGTGGTCACAGCTTTAATGATCATTGCTCTAATCATTACTCTACAGGTATTATTACAACAACATATGGCCTTGGGTTGGGCAGTGGCATGTTTGTACAGTGTATAATTATAGCCTTCTTATAACTACTTTATACCTTCTCCTACCTGGAAGACCTGTGGAGGGAATTTTTGTTAATATTACCTGACTGTTTCTACCCATAGGCACATAGTCAAGTCATGGTTGCATATGTGCACTCATAGTGTGTGTGTGTGTGTGTGTGTGTGTGTGTGTGTGTGTGTGTGTGTGTGTGTGTGTGTGTGTGTGTGTGTGTGTGTGTGTGTGTGTGTGTGCCACTGCCATACTCTGCCTTGATTTCTATTGGTCACCCTGGTTGTTGGCAGCAGGGAACAGTAGCTGTGACAGCATGACACTTTTGAACATTTCTTGGGGAGACCACTTGGTGTATGTACTTATCTTGTTGTTTTTTGCAGCCTTGGGGTTGGACCATGGGTGTTGGACACAGTATAACTACATTCTTCTTATAGCTACTTTATATATTTTCTTACCTGGAAGACCTGTGGAGGAAATTTATGTTAACACTACCTCACTGTTTCTACACATAGTCACAAAATCCTAGTTGAAATTATGCATACAGCTTACTACCACTCCTGGGATTCGAACCGTGGCTGTTTCTGCTAAAAATGCAACAAGTTTGTATTTCATCAGAATGAGATATTGAGAAACTACTGTCTCTCCCTTGAATGTTTTCTGTCTCTCCCTTGAATGTTTTCTGTCTCATTCTCTCTTGGTTGTACAGTCTGAAATTGCAATTGCAGCATTCTTATACATACATTCCTATACATATCTTTTGACATAGCACAGTGTAGAAAAGGGTCTATATTATAATATTGACATCCTAAAATGCTGAATCTCACTTGTTTTTTCATGAAAATGTCTAACTCCAAGATTCCCCAACGGCCAAATCACCAATTTCTTTCCAACGGTAAGAAATCACTTGGCCGAACACCAATGCCACACAAAAACAAGCATATTTAAGTGGGGGCTTCACCCCCCCAACATGGGGGGCTGTGCCCCCCCCACACCCCCTAACTAAATATTCTAACTCTGAGACCGCACTACAGTCAGGGAAAGGGAATGAGTAACAGAACGGCCAACCGATTTTTTTTTTCCATTTGGGAACCTTGGAATTCGACATTTTTATGCCGAACAAGTGAGATTCGACATTTTAAGATGTTGATATTATAATATAGGCCCTGTGGAAAACAGTGGTTAACATAACATTACTATTCAAATATCAGATCTTGGTGCATGAAACATTTCATATCAGTTAATCTTGTGTCTTACAGAGGCACTAACTTTGTCAGATGAGACTTGATTGTTTAATGCTTCCAAAACTATAGTTGTTATGCATAACCTGTACTCATTTGAATTCATACAATACCAGAGTAAACACAACCAGTCCAGGGTTTTGAATTTTATTGACAGGCAGTTCCAGTTTTATTTATACATAACCTATATGAGACTATTACTGTAATATTGTCTGGTTTATTCAGTACAAACTATACCCATTTTTAATACTGACAGGTGGCATTATACTCCTTTAAATGTATTTGGTATGAATACTACAAGCTAGATTGTTACTCACCAGCCTCGCAATGCAGCCTTTGCAACCTGCTTGCATGGGCTTCCTGGTTCGCAGCCCACTCAGGTGGAGCTGTAAAGAAGATAGAGAAACATTTATGCATACCTATCCATCACATACACAGGCTGGACTTTGGTAAACAGTTATTGATTTGAATACTTACACATGGCTGGGAAATAACCCCTCTGTTGTGCTTCTTGGACCCACTGGTCCAAGAGCTCCTTGTCTGAGAGATGCCAGTGGCACTGCTGAGATCATGGCTGAGACTTTACCAGGCCTCTGCTTTGTATTGGGAGCCCTGGTGCTGGTCCTGCAGCAGTCTCACGTCATGTTTTTTTACAAGGAGTCCTGCCATGACCTTGGACTCCTTTATGCCCCAGCGCTGCACCTGAAAGCACATGCCTTCTTCTACATCAGCCATACTGCCTACAGTGGGGAGCTACAGCCAGTTATGGGCTGTATTCCTGCCTGCGAGGTTTACAAACAGCTGATTTCCCACACTTTGCTGTGATTGGATGGTTTTGAATATGCTGAGCTAAACTAAGCTATGGGCAAATCTGCTTAGCTAAGGTTGGCAGTGCTTAAAGGGGCAGGTTCAGCACTGCTTACCAATGGGCAAATTCGCTTAGCTGGGCTACTCATTACTTGGCATTCATATTTAAGCAATGCTTACACCAGGTAAGCATAGCTTAGCATTGCTTACATTTTATTTTATAGACTGTCAGCTGTAAAGGATTGATTCATCATTCCTGACATATTATAATTTTGTTTACCTTCCCTGACATCCCCCTTTGTGCTTTCATTAAATTTATTCTTGTGTGACTATACTGTATGGGACACTTGTGTTTATATGGGGGTTTCACAACTTTATGACACTGATGCCTCACATCTGGACAAACTACACTACTCTGGTTTACAAATATATTTTATTTACTGCCTAGTTATTAAAACAAAATATGTACCGCTTTCACATGTATTCTATGGGGACCAAACCAGGAATAACTACTTGCCAAGCAAATGTTCTAACCACTTTACTATTTCCACATTGGCATTTCTCAAGGTATATTCCTATTTAGCTCCTTGTGATGTGTAAGCTAGGCTGAGCAGAGCTGCACAATGTGCACACCTGCTCAGCTGTGCTTAAACTTTATTGCAGACTGAAAAAAAATTAAACTGTTGTTTATTTTCTATACATTATCTGTGGGAGGCTGTGCTTTTCAAATGGTGATGACATGACAGGCTTTGCATTTGAGAGGTATGCTCCACTGACTTACAATGTCCACCATACCTCTCAACTGTACAGATTTTCACAGAATGTCCAGATTTCTGCCTTGTATTTATGGTCCATTTTTTCATACAGTTGTGGCTTTCTGGCAGATTAGTGGCAAAGCATTATAGACTGCAGTTAGGAAATAATGACAGACATTTGTGTTTTACACTTCATACCCTTTGTGGACTTCATGCTAATGTGAAGCCTGTCATTCTATTGACTTTATATATTTGTGAGAGCAATATCTCACATTTGTACCTTGTTTACTACGGCTTTATCCAGATGTCTTGTCCGGTTGAGACGTAATGGTGTCCGAGGACACTCTTGCTATCTTTACATTGCCGTATGGCAATTATGGAGTTCAGCGGATGTGTGTATAGTGAGAGCACTGCTCTCAGATACACCCCTTGCACTCGTGCACAGAATGGTGTCCATTTTAGAGCATGGCAGCACGCCTTCATAAATATGCATTGTGCACTGCTATGCTGTATGGGAATGGTCCCTTCCATGCAAGAATAAGCTATTCTTGCAGAGAAGTTTGCTGAATCCCAGGTGTATCTTACAGTTCTGCTTACAGCCAGAGATGAAATGTTTGCAAAAACAAGGACTAGACATTCTGCTGCATTGTCCTTAGCAGTGACCTAATTGTGACCCTGGAAGGGTGGAAGTGGTGAAATGGAGTCATGGCTTCAAGATGCTATAACACATCTTAGCAAAGCTCTATCTATGTGTATGGTAACACATATGTGAGATGTTGGTTAAGCTTCTAGTAAAGGGGGTAGTATGGGAACGAGACATCAGATGACCAGCTGTATGTGATGTCATTCTGTAATGCATCACTGAAATGATGTTTAATTACTAGATGATACAGAAGTCAAAGAGCAGACAGTTTTTGAAACCTAGCATAGAAGGATCACTCACCCATTTCATCTTTCCTTGCTTTAGTAAGTAACCAGGGAATAGTAATTCTTTAGATCAGTCAGGAAAATATGCTGAGATTAGTTAAGTACTGTTTTTCTGTATCTGTATGAATCTGTTCATCTGTGTTATTTTAATATTTCCTGTGTTTGAAACTCTGGTGTTTATTGTAAATAGATATTTTATATTTTCATGATCATTTATTATTTATTACTAAATATATGTAAACCTTTCATTGTCGCTGATCTTTTAGAGAATATTTTAATACTTGAGAGTACTTATTTTTATTTGGTAACATGGTGGCCACTCCTGGAAGCCTAACTGCATTGGTAAAACACAACCATTTGTATTAGTATTAATTTCACTCAGTATAATTGGCTACCCTTGTAAGAGCCTTAGAGTAGCTGCCTTTGGAGTGTTCTGGTCACAGTATCTACCTTATAGTCTGAGCAGAGAGGCATAGCTAGTAAATCTGTGCCAGCTTTTCCCAGGTGTGAGTGTGTGTGTCAGCTACTTGGAGCAGGGGCACAGACCATTGGTTTCACAGAAAAGGTGGTGGAGGACTTGGCCTGGGACACTCGGTGGGGGCTGAAGAGAGAGAGAGAAACAAAGACACTGGACTGAAAGTGTTCCCTCTGTGCTCTTAAGGGAAATTGTGATTGATGCAGAGAGCTACATCTGGAAATACTATGTATACCTATATTTGTTCTAAGTTAAAGTCCATCACAAGTGTCAGTGGTGAGGATTCAGTCTCTTTGATTACTTGTCCAACGGATGGACATCATAGTGGTACTACTTTTAATTGAGGGAAAAATCTCCTACATTTTCAAAAATGTTGGTTCTGTAGATGATCTGTCTCCTGTAACCATTCCTGTGCAACAGCCTCTACTCTATGAGTAGCAGCATGGACCACATCATTTGGTCTGTAGGGTACCATGTCATAATTTCAATCCTGACCACCCACAGCATTTACATTGGTCATAACTTTATATCAGGCATGGTTACAGAAGTTCCAGTCAGTAGAAGTGGAAACAAAGACACATCAACCATGGAGAAAGAGTGGCTATAGTAATAGTTCATGGTGAACTTGGGCTTGTAGGTGAATGTGGAATTCTGTGGCAGTTTCTTCTGCGTGTTTTTTTTTTGTATGAATAGCACATTGTTATAAACAACTGTGCTTCATATGGATGATGCTACAAACCCAACAGACATACTACAATGGGCATGTGGTTTGACCAGGGAGTGATGGTCAGCTTAGTTAGTTCTCTCTTTCCTCAACATCATTGTGAATCAGCAAGATAAACACAGTTAAAATAAAAACAGAGCAACAAAATTTCAAGATAAAACTATAGGAACATCACAGCAATTGGAAATCAAGTCACTTTCCTGATTTAAAGAGGCTAATTCTGAAGAAAATATAATTCTACTATTTGAGCAACTTTTAGTTATATTGTGTAACAAGGAGGCCTACCACTCTGCAGTACTTCATACTCAAGAAGTGCTGTAAACCACGCAGGGACAGACAGACACTGATGTAGAAGAAAATAAACAGAAGAAAACAAGTAATCGGGAAAAAGTTAAATGACAAGAGTTAGAGAAAAAAGAGCAAATGCTACAAATCAAGGTAGCTGATTTGGAGAACAGAAGTCTACACTGTTATGTGAAAATTATTGGCATTCTAGTAAGCATAAAAGTACAGGAGCTAAGAGATTTCATAGAAAAAAATATTTGAGAAGGGATCCAAATCCCACCAAGTTTTATCATTTCAACAGAACAGATCCATTGAGTTTGAATGAATAAACCAATCTCAAACAACCCTAGGCATGGCTTTATAACATTCAAATAATTTCCAGCAAGAGAATGGATTATCAGATAGAGCAGAAAAAAGAGAGGTCTCCTGTTGCAGCAAAATCATATTAAATTCATGGAGGACAACTCAGCAGAATAATATCAGCATCAAAAGGAAGTGGACTATCTAAAGAGCAAGTTAACAGAAAGAGGATTTGCTATGACAATAATTTACCAGCTATACTGCTGGTTTATTCTTGGGATAGGATAAGAAGATACAATATCACAACAGCTGCATGGCATTTCTATAAGGAAAAAAAAAGAAGAAAAAAGACACATAACTTCATAGAAGGGACTTAAATACACTATGACTTATAAAGAAATGGAATGGGAAGCAAGTACCGCCTGAAAATTGGAAATTATGTCATAGGATGAGTCTACAAGGAAGAAAACCAGGCAAGAGGAAATTCTCACAAAACTTACAGAGAATGTGAAGGAAAGATGTTCAAGGAAAACACAGACACTGCAATGAATATCAGAAGTCATGGATGCCAGAGACAGGTCACACAGTGGCCGCATCCACCTAGAAAAACAAAGATTACAAAAGGGAGAAAATAACCAAAAACTGTTGGTATTACAATAGTAGACAAGTAGGACAGGGAATGCCACCATAGAAATAATATGGAGGCTGCACTGCACACTGCCAGTGCAGGTGAAATAGATGATATAGAGGGAACTTGCACTGAGAGCAATAGAGAGAAGAAAATAAATCATACTTAGATTTAAAGGATGAAAACTGCTGGCACACTAAAGGTGGATTACAGAAATTTGACTACAATGGGGAATCCCTGCAACCTAGTTGAGAGACAACACCCCAGAAGTAGAAAGAATTGAGAGCCAACACCCCAGAAGTAGAAAGAAAGAGAGTCCCATAAGCATGTAAGTCAAATTGCTTGAAAAGTCAAAGAGAACAGTGCTGCTGGAAAATCATGCTGGAACTACAAAGTTGTACAAATAAAGAGATTATATTCAAGGTATGTTTTTGAGCAAATAAGCAAATAATCTAAAACAAACGAAGAGACTGTATTTAAGGTATTTTTGAGCAAATAAGCAAATAAACTATGATCTCATTGATTGCCTAAGTCTCTCTGATCTCACTGAATGCATGACCTTAACTTAAATATGTAGTTATTTGGCTATACAGGGTTATTGTTTTTAATTTTCCTGGGAAATGGACTGATAAAAGATGCAAAAGCTATGAAAATATAAACATTATTGCATTCTTAGTTTGTTATCTATACGGGATATATGTAGTTTACTTTCCTTGAGTTCAGTCCTGGGTCAACCAGCATAGAGGACAGAGAGAAGATAGCAAAGGGTGTGACACATATTGTTTAGAAAAAGTTCATGTGTCTATAGTCAATTCACTTTTTATAGCTTGAAGTAGTGACCAGTTAAATCCTAATGGATGGTTTCTACTATGTTACTGTCAAGATAATGACACACAAGTGTCACAAATCAGTACGTAAACTTGATACAGCTTTCATTTTTACACTGTGGGAACAATGTTTATTTCTCGATGTATGATAAAATTAACAAATATTAAGTTAAAATGCATCGCCTGTACACATTGTAACATCAGCAACTGCAAAATCTTAATAAGAAGTTATAGAGTGACTCTTCCATTTAAGGGTCAGCTTTGAAATTTTGGAATTCTTCTACTTACGGCAACAGGCTGCATGTAAGCCTGCAAAAAACGTCAATTGTGCAGATGAGCTTTTGCGCATAATTAAATCTTACTCAGTAGAGTAGGCTAACAAGAAGTGCAAACTGGTTATTTGCCAAATAAGGTAAAATTGATATATATATTTATGGCATTTGAAGTTTGCTGTATACTCTTGTAGCCATGAGCACAAGAGAGGTCAGCATGGAAAGTGAATGAACTGTATTCAGTGAGATAATCAAAGCAGCAAGAGGGAGAATGGAGTTGGGGAAATGAATTATTACATACTTGTATTTTTGTGGGATCCATCAAGCACACAGTTGCTTTATGAATGCTGAAACCATTGATGCAGAGACAATGTAAAATGTATGTTCTATGATTTTTGAACGACAACTATACTAAATTATAATGCAAAGTTTGTCCAGCAGACAGAAAAAAAAGTTCAGATTTGAATTGTATTAGCCATGTTTATTCAATTTCTTGTGCTTTTCTATGCTGAATTATAAACTGGCAACAGCAGATAGAATATGTTATAATAAGGTTACATCATAATATTATCACATTAAAATCTAGAATTTGCATGTTATGGAAGATTAGAAAGTGCAAAAGAGATTTAACTTTCTACTTTAAATTATAATAGAAGATCTAAAGGGAAGAAACTAATATTTGGTTTGGGGGAGGTGAAGTGAGCTTGCTACTAGCTCCTGTTGTAAATCAAGTCAGGTGAACTGGTCCACATTGGACTTAGGCAATCAAAAATGTCAAAAAAGGTTATGCCCCAGCCCTGGTGGTCAGTCTACCAAAACCTGAAATGGGGAAACCAAGACCATGAAGTATAACAGATAATGTGTAAATCAATAAACAAGTACAATATATCAACGTTTTTTCCTAGAACAAGGGAGGGTGTTCTCACACTATCAAATGTAAGCAGGTCTTTCAGAAGTTAAAATGCTCAAAGGCACAGACAGTGTTATTACAAAAGACAAAGATGAAGATAAGAGAGGCCCACAGTCTAAATCAACAGGAGTACACAAACATAGTAACAGACCGTAAGGATGGAATAGGAAAACGGAGCAGTAATTATGGTTCAGAACAGTCAAAAAGCTACAACTGAAACATGTATAATAATTGTTGAGTGGGATGAATAATATGGAAAGGTATAATTCAGAAGACAAAATATTGTGATTGCTAAAATCTATGCCTCATATGCAGTCAACCCAGTATTATTCAACAAGTACTTTACACACTGGTATGAAATAGGGGAAGAAAAATACACAATTAGCTGGGGGAGACTTCAATGTTACCTTGAGACCCGAATTAGACAAGTTAAATAGTAAAATGAACACAGCACCAAAGCCCAAAACCAGTTAAAAGAAGGATAAGTAAACATGATTTAACAGATATATGGAGAGATATGAAAGGGGAGGATCGCATATACTTCTTTATGGAAAGAAAGTGTGCAAGTCAGTATATTGGAGAATTTGCTAATAGTTATAGAGATAAGACTAAAGTGATACAGTCAGATATTTTGGATAGATATATTATCCATCAATTCACAACACTCTTAGCAATGGCAATAGATCAAGATTGGAACAAAACTGGTATATGGCAGTGGGTTTGGTACAAATGGAAAACAAAGGAACAGCATTAAAAGCTCATAGAAGAGAGGCATCAAGTAATGATGGACAGTGAACCTGAAAAAGAAACTTTAAATAACTCATGGTGGGAGCAGGTTAAGATGGCACTAAGGGCTTGTTTAATGGCACAGGAAGAAAGGAAGGAATAGACAGATATGATCAAATAAAGTATAGGAAAAGGAAGGCACATTAAAAGAGCTGCAGGATTTACTATCAAAATAAAGAACAACAGACTTCTGCTGCTGGAGGAAAAATACATTTTGATGGGAGAAGTGGAACAGCTAATTAACATAAGCAGATGTACAATGGAAATGCAATGCAATTTCAATGTGAGGGTAGTGAGACAGCCCTCCTCTAGATCAGTGATCAAAGAACCTCAATCGTCACCAATGACACCACTGGGGAATGTTCACTGAGAAAAATCACAGACACGCACAATATATTCAGAAGCAGCTCTCTGTACTAAGTACAATTTCTCTTAAGAGCACACAGGGAATGCACACTCCAGTCCTGGGGCTGGAATGTTTCTCCAGGCCCCCAATAAGACTCAACACTGACCACCTCAGAGTTGAGTACTTAGCCGGGTGTTCCATGCCAAGTCCTCTGACAACCTTTTTTGAAATCAGTGCTCTGTGTCCCTGTTCCAAGTAGCTGACAAACACTCTTTGAGATTTGATTTTCACACACACATACCTGGGAAAGGCTAGCACAGATTTGCTCATTATCCCACCTCCACCCAAACTATAATGTAGATATTGTCACCAGACCACCCCAAGGCCAGCTAAGGCTCTTAGCAGGGTACCCAATTATACTTACTAAAATTAATACTACACAAATGGTAGCATTTCCAAGCACCAAGACTTTCAGGAATGTGAAGCCACAGTGCCACTAAATAAATCCAAATGTTCTCACAGATTAAAATATTTTCTAAAAGACCAGCCACAATGAAAAGTTTAGATATATTTAATAAAAAATAAATATGACAGTACTGAATGTCTATTCACAATAAATACCTATTCACCTAGTTTCAATTCACAGGAAATATAAAAGCATCACAAGTGAAAAGATTCAGACAGGTACAGAAAAATAATATTTAGCTGATCTCATTATATTTTCCTAACCAACTGAAAAAATAGTGTTCCCTAGTTAAGTTGCTTACTAAAACAGGGCAATATAAGGATAGATGACTGTCTCTTGTCATGTCTTATAGCAAAGTGCATCTACCACATCTCTCAACAGTATTCAAATACCACTTCAGTGCTGGCTGCAGAATGACATCACATCTGGTCACCTAGCTCTGCAGTTCCCACACTAGCACCTCACTCGAAATTTATACAGGATATAGCACAGATGTGTCATAATCCACACACAGAACTTTGCTGAGGCTTAACACAGCACCTGGAAAGTATAAACCAATTCCAACACTTATACCCTTCTTGTAAAAAGGCTTTTCATAGACATTGCATCTCTGGCTGTATTCAGAACTGTGAGGTAGTATCTTTATGACCTGAACCAAGTCATTTAATTTCAGGCTGTTTTCTTAAGGTTAGCTAGGCTGAGCTTAACCCTCCATTTCCAGTATCCTCTGTTTAAATATATACATTTCAGCAGTTACAACAATATGGCCTGACATACATGTATAGTTTTTCTCTATCCAACAGGACCCACTGTTGATACATTTTTAACACAAGCAGATTTCCAAACACATTTTTAACACAAGCATCTGTACAAATCAGTCTGATATTCAAATGAAATATTTATTTACAAAACTCCAGGTAGGTATGCTGGCATATGTTGCACATGCACTGCCCTACTCCCCCTAGCACAGCTGGAACTACCTCACATCATCACAGGGAGTTCAAAACATATTGCATGAGCATATAAAGACCAACTTAAAGAATAATATATGGGTTGCATAAAATATATTAAAGGTCAAGTACTGAGCTCAACAGAGTTAGAAAGAGTTGCCTTTAAAGTATATTTTAAAGAAATATATAAAAAGCCAAAGGAAGACAGATAAGAAAATGATTTCAGAATGTACAACTGGTAAGCTAGAAAGCCAGAATGATCAATGTAAACTAAACAGACCCATCAGACTACAAGAAGTGTAGCTAGCTATACAAAATATCAAGAGAGGTAAGGCCTTTTTTTTACTTCTGAATTTAGATATAAAAATATTAACAAGAAATCTAGCAAAGACATTGCATGATGTCCTGCCCAAAATACTGAGACCAGGAAAAAAGATACATTTATAATTAGAAAACCAAGCGTAGATAACGGTTTGAACTTTTTTTAGCTAGCTATAAAACTGGGCAAAATAAAGCAGGGATTGTGTTATTTGACACTGAAAAAAGCTTTTAGTATAGTTAACTGGGAGTTGTTAATTGCACTATTACAGACAATATGTCTATGACAAGAGTGTACAAAATGGATAACAACTTTGTATAAAAATCCTGCCTTTAAAGTAGCATCAGATAATAGAGTATTCTCACATGTGAGTATATTTCTAGTAACAAGACAGGGGTGTCCGCTATCCCCAGGGCTATTTATATTTGTGATGCACGAGCTATGAATCCATGGAGATGTAGAAAAGAAGCAGCACACAGGTGGTAAAGCCTTGTTCCAGTTATATAATGATGATAATGATTGCATTTTGATGGCAGAAGATATAGATCAGACACTACCGCTGGTGTTGGACACTTCTGAAAAAATTCATAAAGCATCAAGATAAGAATAAAACTACAATAAAGCAATCCTGATTAGAGTAGTAGAAGGTAAAGGAGGAGGTGCAATAAAAGAAATAAAGTAAGTGGAATACCCCACATATCTTGGATTATATTAAAAGTACAGGATTTATACAAAAAGATAATGACAGTGTTAAAGAAGAGTGGCAATAGAGCATATACTATGGTAGGTTAGGTAAAGGCTATTCAAACTAATACATATAATCAGATATATATCTATGAGTTTGGGAAGGTGACCTAATGGTTAAGGTGCTTGCCTTGCAACCACAAGGTGCAGGGTTTGAGCCACATAATGGATAACTGGCTAGGCTTAAAATGGCTCACAAGGGCAATTAGCCTAGTACTAATCTATGAACCTGTGAAATATGACCATCCACTTGTAAAGAAAATGCAGAGTTTAATCACAGAGTATGTAGGTGAGAAACACAAACATAGAATCCCTATGCATGAACCTCTAATATTGTCAATGTAGGAGGATGGGGACTGATACATATATTTCAAATAGTAAAATTTTACTTAGCACAATGGATCAGATGTCATGAAGAGGAATTATGGCTGAAGTATGAGAGGAAAGGGAGCTGCACTTGTATAGAGAACCTGTCAATCAAACTGTGAGGCAGGACAAAATCACTTAGGAGCTGTGTCTAGAAAATGATATATATATATATATATATATATATATATATATATATATATATATATATATATATAAAACTTTGGGATTAGCTATCGATTAAAAATATAATATGTGAACAAACAGAAACAGAATGGGAAGAAGTAGGGATAACTAGCTGGAAACAAATAGTCAAATTAGGCAATCTAAATAACAACTATATAAAACTAGAAAAAAACAGTCTAATGTATAATAAACTACAAAATCAATTTCAGATCAGAGATGAGTATTTTGATAAACATATATTTAAGGTGCACTAGTCATACTTTGGAAGGAAATACTAGAGGGGATCAGTAGAAAAATGGGTCAGTGTGAAAAAATGAAGAGGAGGTCTGAAATATAAAAATATCAGACAGCAAATAATTGCATATAAAAGAGCTAGGCTTGCAATGATATGGTTTGTTACGAAAAATATACAAGACAAAATAACACATGATGAATGAACTCAGGTTTGTAAAAAACACCCATCTCTGCAGAAAATTGACTTAAATATAAGACCAACAGATGAGAATATTACAGTTATGGTATAACACACTGAATAATATAACAAGTGAGAGGGGAGCACTGGATAATATAAGTAGTGATGAGGGTGATGTGAAAATAAAGTGTTTTAGATGTGGAGTAAATAAGGCAGGAATGACAAATTTGTTCTGGGAATGCTTGGTACGTCAGAGTTGGCAACTAGTGACAAAGGAATGGAAATGGTAAAACATTTCTCCAAAGCCAGCTTCATGCTTCTTAAGACAGAAGTGGCTAACTTTATGACACCCATGCAGATGGACTATACAGTTATGACTGCTAAATCCTACACAAATGCACTCTATAAGTACTTACACAAGTGCATGGATCATGCAATCCCAATCAGAACCAAGACACTATCCTCCAAAAAAAGTAAGCCAATCTGGTGGTCCCCTGCCATAAACAAACTCTACAAAAGAAGGAAGAAACTGTTGCAAAAGAGAGCAAAATCCCATGAGTGGAGGAGCTCCCTGGTCAGCCTTAGTAAGAAGCTGAGATCCCTTTTAAGATCCTCCAAAGCTAGCCATTAAAACAAAATTGTCACTGATTCTAAGGGCAACCACAAAGAATTCTATAGCTATGTCAAAAATCTCAATGGCAACACCCAGATCTGCTCTGAGTTACAGCACAACGGCATGAAAATTACAGAACTAACTGATATTGCCAACATCCTGGCAGATAGGGTCAGTGCTAAATTTACCCCCCTCTCACCCCCTAAAGGGCCCATATCAATACATGAAAAATGCAAAGTCCCTGTAATCACATCTATGCAGGTAAAAGCCACACTCTGTAAAACCAAAAACACAGCATCCATGAGACCGGACAACATCTCAGGCTGCATTTTACACGAACTTCAGAACGAACTGGCTCCCCAGCTAAGCACCATGTTCAATGATATTCTCATTTCAGGCTTTGTGCCCACTGAATGGAGCACAGCAAGTTATCCCACTCCACAAAGAGGGAGCCAACACTGATCCCGGGAACTATCTCCCTATTAGCCTGACGAGCCTGGTGTGCAAGGCCATGGAATGTATCATCATAGAACTCATAAACAAAGACATTGGTAAACTCCAAACTCTGAACCCCACCCAGTTCGGATTTGTGAAAGGCAGATCATGCCTTCTGGACCTGATTGACTTCTTTGAGGCAGTCACCAAAGCCGTAGATGAGGGTAAGGTGGTTCGCACAGCCTATCTTAACCTCACCAAACCTTTCAACACCATCCCCCATTCTGGAATTATAGCTAAACTCACTAAACTAGGTATAAATCCCTATTTCACAAGATGTGTTGCCAAATGACACACTGACAGAACCCACACTGTAAAAGTTGCAGACTCCAAGTCTGACTTCAAACCAGTGACAATTGGAGTACCACAGGGTTCAGTCCTTGCACCTCTCCTGAATGGTATCTACTTCTCTGAAATACAGACTAACACAGAAGGCCTCTGGCTAACGAAGTTCACAGATGACTGCAACCTAAGAGCCATAGTCGAGTCCGCAAATGATGTGGACATCCTACAGAAGGGCCTCACTGAGACAGATGCCTGGTGTCAGAGGCATGGCCTCAAGCTCAATGCCAAAAAGTACATTGCCATCCCCTTTGATAAAAATTCTGTACACATGAACTACCACATAAACGGCAGTCTACTTAACACCGAATATGTGATAAGAGGCCTTGGAACCCAGGTGGACATTAGTCTCTCCTTTAATAATCACATTGCCACTGTAGTGACGAAAATCCTTCTATGTGGCACACCTCATCACAAAAGGGTTCTCATCCAGGAAAAAAGAGATCATTGTTCCCCTCTACTCGACACTCATTAGACCCATTATAGAGTACAATGCCTCTTTTGAAATGTACCTCACAAGACATCTGCAGCAGTTGGAAAGGCCACAGAAGTACCTCACAAAGAGGATTACTAGCCTCAGACAGATGCCCTACACTGACCATCTCAAAAAACTCCAGCTTTACTCTGTAGCATATCGCCAACTCTGAGGAGATCTTTGCCTAACATATAAAGCTATGTTAAACCCAGAGTTGTTGGACATGCTACACCTAAAGATATCCCAATCCCTCCAAGCTACACACTCTATGGACCTATACTATGTCACCACAATAAACAGGACATGCCGGAGGGATAGATTCCTGTCCCAGAGACTTCCTATACTCTGGAACAAGCTACCCATCTATGTCAAGCAAAGTTCCTCATTAGCACTCTTCAAGAAAAATCGTGATGAGTGGATGGGAAATAGAAAATACAGCCCGGGGATCACTTCTGTGGCTCTGCTCGACAGGGGTACAGGAAATTAACTTTCTTGGGTGGCATAAGCCAGGGAACCTTGTTGGCTGGGCTTACTTAGGCCCTTGAGCCGATAACCTAGTACCTACCTGTGAACCTATAAGAGATCTTCCATAATTCCAAAACATGGATAGTGGAAGCCTTATGGCTGGAAATAGAAAGGAGGGAACTAGGATTGAAAAAGAAAAAAAGAGTTTATTATGAAATAATTGTTAGAATTTTTTCTAAGAACAGTACTTACAAGGAAATGGAGAATAGCACACACTATCAGACTGGAAAGTTTACACACACAATATCTCAAAATGAGAAAAAGTCAAAAACTTGGAATCTTGTGATTCAGTTTTACTGGACTCTGACTAAAACCAGAAAACTATAAGGCCAATTGCATATCTGAATACTTGGTCAAATGTAAATATGAATCTATATATATATATATATATATATATATATATATATATATATATATATATATATATATGGGTCTACTACACATGATCAAAATTTAATTTGACTGAAATTCATTTGACTGAGACCATAACATCGAAAATTCAAAATACTGAAAACTCACTTGACTGAAACTCATAAGACTGAAACCTTAACAATGCTAAATTTCGACATACTAAATTGTAAACTATAGGCATGCACCATACAACACCAATGAGTAAGTAACCCTTTCCAGAACTTAAAAACTGCTTACATACTCTCTTAACAGAAACTGGACGATATAAAGCCAAACTAGGTGGGGGGGGTCTATGCCCCCTACACCCCAAATGTTGGGGGCTGTGCCCCCCACCCCCTAACTATATATATTAACTCCATGATCGCACTACAGTGGGGTAAAGGGGATATATATGTAACTTACCTTTCAGTAGTCTACACACTGACACTACTATTTTTAAAGTTAGGATTGTTAAGGTTTCAGTATTTTGAATTTTGGATGTTATGGTCTCATTCAAATGAATTTCAGTCAAATGTTCATGAGACATATTTAAAATGTGCAGTTATGTTACTGTTGTTTAAAAACCTATCAGTTATATATTATAAAAAACAAGCATGCTATAATATAGTACAGCAACGACAAATACATAGTGCCTGACACTATATAATTCATGTATCTGCAAAACACTTTTGTACTGGAATGTCAGTCATCATTTTTGTTCTATGCACAACTCCCCCACCATGGGAAATATATAATCAGATTACTGCAAGTTAACAAGTATGAAACTTTACAAGCACAATAATCATTTGTCACAATCTCAATAGAAATGTCATGATCTGTGATGAAATATTTGTAAGATACACAGCATTACAGTGTTGTAATAACACACTTTTAATGTTGATACACCCTACTGTAATGGGAATGCACTGTTCTACAGCCAGTACACTTAGGGTTACCACCTGTCCTATTTTACGAGGGACAGTCCCTGTTTGGGCAGTTGTGTCCTGACAAAAAAATTGTAAAAATAGCAAATGTCCTGAGATTTTAGGACAAAATTATTTCCTATATTTTATGTAATAGTTGCATAAGACAGTCATTTTGCATCTAACATACCTAAATGTTATAAGAAACAGAATAAGCAACTAAAATGCTACAAGAATAAGCTTTTATTTAGGCAAAAAAGTTAAGTTCTAACCTTTGTACTGACCATGGGTATGTGCCGGCCTGTAAAATCTGATGTTTGTACCAAAAATGTCCCACTTTGGCCATTGGAAAAGGTGGCAACCCTAAGTACACTTTCAGTGTACCCCATCAGAGAACATTAAACAGTGCATGTAGATATACTAAAGAAAGCTAAATCCCATATTCTAGGCCTTACAGTAGATAGCACACATAAACCTATTTACTTGTACATATAATTAGACTTCTCAATTGTCCATATTTTGAGGGAATGTTCCTTTTTTCAGGCCTGATTTACCTCTGTAGAGAAGGTCAGTATTTTTGTAGATATGTCTCTATCTTCAGGCAGGATTTAAACCTTCATACAATTGTCTGAATCCCCATCACATCAAGTTTTGAAGTGGTTTAGTACACAGAAGAGCCATACTACATGGCTAACATACGTAGACTTTCCCGGTAATCAGATGTCAGTAAATAAAGATATAAATAATCTCACATCTCCCCTTTTTGAAGCAAAAATAAATATCATGTGGCAGAATTTTGCAATACAGTTCATTAAAATCTACCAGTATTAGGGTTGCCGCCTATCTGTTTTTTCTGGACTATCTGGAAATCAAATATTGTCCAATAGTCCAGAAAACACTGTACAAACTCCAGTATTCTGTTTCAAAAAAAGGAAACAGACTATCAGAGTTTGATACATCATCTGATTTAATATGAGTTTTTTTGCAAAAAAGCATAGTAAATCAGCTGAAAGCAGACATCAGGAATGGAAAAAGAGGGTGTTCCCCATCAGCTGATGTCATAGTCACATCACAAAATGAGTGGAACATGGACATGAGAAGTGGTGGGAATGGGTAGAGTTACAAGTGATGTGAGGGGTGTGGCCTTAGTGTGGTTTTAACCACAGTGAAAGGTGGCAACCCTAATCAATATTCCACTCTTTTTGATAATGTGCTTATATTGTTTTATCATTTTTGTCACTCTGTGTTTTCTAAACATATGTTTCTAGGTATAATGTACTTATTTTTTTATCATTTTTGTTACTCTGTGTTTTTTAACGTGTTTCTGGGTAGTATCCCACACTGGGTAAATAAGAGCAAAAAAGCTTATTTTATTTAACATTTACAAAACACCACATTTTCGTCCTAGTATTTCCAGGACTTCATCAGAAATAAAAGTGCATTGTGTTCCCTCCTTATATACCACTTTCCTAATTACCTTATGATCATGTTTTTTTGCTCCTATTTATGCTGTGTTGGTGGCTTCGTTTTGCTGGTTCCTGAGTGCTTTGTTTTGGATGGTTATTAGTCGTGTTTAAAGCACTTTTCTCTTTTGTCACTTTAGTATCCCGCATTCATACTGGAAGTAGGAAGAGTTATGTGCTATATTCTTTTAAAATTTCTTACTTATTAGATGTACAGACTTTTAGATGACTGTACCTAACACCTACTTTTTAAAGGTGTTTTCATAATTTCCATATCAGCAGGCTGAGATGTGTGCATAGAAGGAGTCCTAAAACATAGTTCTGAAAAGTGCAACATACCTCTTTGGAGCAGATAGTGGTATTATGTAGCAACAGGTACTTGCAATAGCAGACTTCTGTATTCCTAAAAAAGTTTACATTTTCCTTAGAAAATGATGAACTTTGACTCAAGCCATGCTTTTATAATGTAGAGTACCCCCTCTGGGTGCAATGAGTGTGTTAACTAGGGCTTGTCTCATGTTTGCTTCTGAATTGGTCAATTTGTGTGATGAGTAAACTTGACAAAGATTGCATTGGGTTTTGCACAATGCTATGAACATGCCTGAGTACCTACGGCAAGATTAGCATATGTGTTGCAATCCCAGATGATTGGAACTGAGAAATTGTTATGCTCATACAACTCAGTTATGCTTCATTATGAGGAATGTTCCCCAATGTATGTTTTAAAAAGCTATGTTCCTTACATTTCCACAATGAAAGTGTCTGACACAAAATCTTAGCATTTTTATAAATGATATCCATGGAAAATTATACTGAATAATATAAATTCATCAAGAGAACATCTTTCAGAATCTGACACTGTATAGCATTAAAATGCCTAAATTGGTTAGAACTACCACATCAACTAACATATGCACAGTTTTTTACCAACTTTAAAATTATCCAAAATCCATCAGCTTGTCCAGCACTGAATAGCATTCTACACAATTATGTTCTTAGGTGTTCATTATGATCCAGTGATCAATATCCCTTATCTGTCCACAAGCCTATCCATTCTGCTGGGTATTGTCTGTACTCATACCATGTTGCTAAGGTGTGGAACACCTTACCTGTATCCAATATGTCAGTACCCTCCCTCCCATCCTTCAAAACCATTCTAAAAGGCTTCCTAGCCCAAAGCCGTCTCTTTTCTTGCTCAACACCAAGATAAACTATATCCCTAATTCTGAACAAATGCCTGCTCATACCTTACATCTCCTTACTTACTCTTCTTCACTCACTTTATTTCAGTCAGTTTCTCTCTCCTGGCTTTCTATCTAATTATACCATAAGCCTGCTTTTCTCTCACTTTATATTGCAATTCCTGTTTGCATTATTCTAGATTACCTTCAATTTCTCTGTAAACTGACCAACATTTCTCTTAACTATTAAATCATACAACTTGTATATATTCTTAACCAATGTTTTCATACTATGTCTGATTTAATCAAATTATTTAAACTGGCTTTTTTGTATTTTTTTGTATTATTTTTAAAGGCTGTAAAGTTATTCTTCTTAAATTTTTTTGTAATACTTTGGAGCTTTTCTCCCCAGGCTTTTGCTGAAAATGGGCTTCTACCCAGTAGAACTTTCCTGGTAATCAAATGTCAGTAAATAAATTATAACTGTAGCTTACTGTTAATGTTGCTGTAATCTTACAAATTAAAATTGTTGTTAAGCTGTTATTGAGGGTTCTACAAGTTGAATATTTGTTCAAAAATATGAGAGGTAGTGTATCACAGTTTAAAGATGGAAGGTAGAGAAAAGTTGCCATGCTATTTTTAACAGTCTGATGAAGGGACGCTTCTTCTTCTTCATCATCATCATCATCATCAACCCCCTTTTTCCCATTTTCTATGTAGGGTCGGGGTGTCATGTCAAATGTAGCCATATCTCTCTTTTCAATGCCATTCTCCTGCTTTCTTTGAAAAGCATGCCAGACTGTCGAAAGTTTTCTTTCACACAATTCATCCACCTCTTTACCGAATGCCCACATTTTATCTTACCATAATCCTGTCTGTCCCAAATTTTCTTTACCAGATTGTCTTCTTCTTTTCTGCACATGTCCCCAAACCACCATAATTTGTTCTCTTAGAACTTTCTGCAATTAGAGCTACTTTGGCTTCTGCTCTTATGTCCTCATTTCTTTGTCTGTCCCACAGTGTGCATCCAACTACCCATACCAGGCACTTCATCTCCACCACCTGCCTTTACTGCCTAGGTTTCTGTACCAGACAGTAGTACTGGTCACACCAGTGTTTAATACACCTTACTTTTCAGCATCTTTGGCATTCTTCTGTTATATACTATACCTGAAACCTGTCAGTTGTCTGTAGCCCCTTTGATTCTAGCTTTGACCTTCTCATTCAGACTTCCCTTCTCCTCAGCTACCCCCTGCCAGCTACTTGAAGCTGTTTACCTTTCCCAATATTTTCCCTTCTATCTCAGTTCTCATTCTGATTTCCCCCATTTGCTGCCATTACAACTGCCTCATCTGTACTTAGTTTCTTCCAATGTGCCTTCAGTTTTGCATTCCATTCCACTATCTTTTGTTGAACTTTTTGCTCAGAGTCTGCTTGTAATGCCACATCATCAGCATACAGCAGTTTTGTTGATTTGTCCTCTCTGATCTGTTTGCTAAAGTAGTCCATCACCAGTATGAACAGCAGTGAGTTTAGAGGTGAATTATGATGCAATGTAACAGGAGTCTGATGCCATTGTACTGCCCACAGTTGTGAATGTCCCCTTTGTTCTTGAACATTGGCAATAGTATACTTATTCTCCAGTCATCTGGGATATGCCTTTCTCTCCACACAGCTATGAGTACCCTCAGGAAACATTCCTCCCTTATCTCACCCAGCATCTTTATTGTACCTGCTTTGACCTCACCTGAGTATGCTGCTTTTGCAGACTTCATTTTTCTTAGTGCTGGTCTTACTTCTTCTATAGTGGGTTCCTCCTCTTCTCTCTTTCTAAGCCATGTCTGGGGAAATACAGCGTCTGTGGAGTTTTCCTCATTCAAATGTTGCTGGAAGTTCTCCTACCATCTCTCTTTGACGTCCTGTGGACTGGTGAGCATGTTCTTGCTGGCTTATGAAGGTTGTCTATCTTTTTTATCTTTCTGTTTTTGCCTTGCAACCTGATATATTTTTGTGCCATCTACAGACTCTGATGCTTTGTTCTTTGCTATTGCAACTTCTTCCTTAGCCTATTTTTCAGTCAACCATTCCTCCTTCTTAGCCAGGTCCATCTTTTCTATCTCCCACTTTTTCCTGCACTGGTCCTTTTTTTGATGACTTCCTTGACTTCTGCATTCCACAGCCAGCTTTCCTTATATGCCATATTTCCATAATTCGCTTGGTCACATATCTGTTCTGTAGTCCTCTTACATGCTGTTTTGAGGTGCTGCCATTCTTCTTCATTTCCACTGATTACCTCTTCTTCTTGAGGTACTAGAGCCCTGAGTAATTCCTTGAACTGTTGTGCCTTGCCGCCAGTTAACTTCTAGGTCTTCAGCCTGGTCTCTGTTGACCTTAAAGCCTTCTCTGACCACTGCTTGCTGATTGTGGCAACCAGTGGTTTATACCGTGGGCCAGTTGTTTCACAGAGAATGACTTTGTGATCACTGATTCAATCACAGTGCCCTTTTCTTATTAGGAGGAAATCTACCCGAGTTGCATGTTGGCCACACTTGTATGTGATCTTCTGATTGTCTCTCTTTCTGAACCATGTGTTGACTACTAACAAGCCATTTGCAGACAGAAGTTTAGAATGGCCTCTTCTTCTTTATTCCTGTTGTCCACCCATGCTAACCCAGGCAGTCCATACATCCTGTTTGTTTGTCCCAATATGTGCATTCAAGTCACCCATTATCAACACCCATTCATGCTGTCCTGCTTTATCTAGTAGGTCCTGTAACTGCTAGTGAATGCACTCTTTTCCTCAATATCACAACCCTGATGTGGTGCATAGGCTGAGATTATGAATAGTGCTCTATCCTTAGGTTGGAGTCTGATTGCCATGAATCTGTCACTAATTCTGATGACATCCCTCACTGCCTTCTGAAACCTCTCCCTCACCATGATTACTACACCATTTCTAGCCTGTAGTAGACTCTGGATCCAAGCAAAGTGACTTTACTGTACTGCCCTTCCATCTTGTCTCTTAAATACACAAGATATCCAGTCTCTGACTTATCATCATGTCATCCACTTCCATGCCCAATCCTGTTAATGAACCTGCACTGACTGTAGCAATTCTTAGATACATTTGGCAGGTTGATTGGCTTTACATCCAGCTTTCACTCAACAGAGCTATCTCAAGTAACTCAAGTTGAGCAACTGGACACCAGTTGGCTAGTAGCTTATTGACCTAGGCCTGCTGGGCTTTATGGCAGGCACATAAGGACACATACACCCCTCCTACCTTTAGCATGGGTCCCTGGCATGGGAAGGGTCCTCAAGCCACTTATGACTGGCAAATACCCATGCCCATTTTGTGATAAACTAGAGCCATATTTTACACAGTCAAGTATTTAGCTCACCACAGTGCGCAATATGAGAGTCATGTTTTCTATCTTGAGGATACTATGCCCAAAGCAGCTGGTCTATACAAGTCTTTTCCCTATATGGCACCAGCGAGAGTCTGTGCTTCCCACAGCTCCATTCTTTGCTAGGTTTGACATGGAAACACTCAGTATGTTTTTTGAGGTGGGAGGAACCTCATAATGATACAAAAAGAACATGCAAACTCCAAACAGGCATTGGTCAGAGGTAACAGATCGAACCCTGTACCTTTTGCATGGGAGGCATGATCTTAACTGTTATGATGATGCCATTCCACCACTTCTTCTCAGTAGCAAACACAATGAAGATGGACTGCCATGTCTCAATCCTTAAAGTGTCATTGAAACCATATTAACACGATACCTATTTTAAAGTATTTCATTATTGAATGCACAGATTATGACTACTTGCTGTCCATCATTACACAAAAGCTGAAACATGCAAGAAGTCATTGAGGTTCCATTCCCTGTAACTTTTCCTGAGATCTTTGAGAGTGAGACAACTGTAGCTGGAGGAGGCAAAGGCAGTGCTCCTTTTAGAGTACAGAGGTAGTGTGAGAAGAAGTCACTGAGTTTTCTAGATATACTACATAAGCAGTACAAGCAAAGACTCCTGCAGGAGAGCTATACCAGGTTGCAGCATAAAGCTGATGCATGGAAGAGATTGACCATGGTTTTACCCATGTTACTGGCATCCCACACATGGGGAAGGGGGGCAGTGCCTTCACCACTATAGTGACTTAGGTTGCCAAAAGCCTGACCTCCTTTTATAATGAGATGCTAAAGTTATAGCACAATCACAACATCAGTGCTATAAATATATCATCTTATTTCTAAACACATAAACTTCCAGACTGTCTCACCATTAAGTGTGTCATTAAGTCCATTTTATATATCTCTAGGCAGTGAACAGATTGAATGGAACAGAGAGATGCATAGGGACAGCCTAATACTGCTAAGAGAGCGCTGGGTAAATTTAGTGTGTGTTGTGAAAGATGCATAGTGACAGGTAGAAATTAAAAAATGGTAAATATTTCTATACAGCAAAACAACATCTGTCAGTGCTGACATTCTTTACTGGAATGACTGTTCACAATTAGAATTCTGATTATGCATCACACCTCCTGCCCCTTGTACAGCTGGAGAAGTGGTTCATAATGTTAAGTCAGTTGTGCACTGACATTGTTAGGATATCTGTGGGTTAAAATAGACCCTCAATAATGCTGTTATCATGGTCAAATTATACCTGTCAAAAGAGTTAAACTAATAAAATGTGTACAATAAAATGATTGCCATGTTAAAATCAGTATGCATGTCCTATTAATAAAACATTTTATTTATTTTTGTTGCATTTTATGATAAAATAGTTAAGAATGCATTTTCAATAGTTTTGCATGTCACTTCCACCAACCTCTTTGTCCCTTTTTTTCCCTTAATTTTTAACTAGTATTTGCAGCAGAACAGAGACCTGGACTGACAACTACTGCATAGTCTAACATCCCCCTAAAGATGGACAAGTGGCAGTAGCAGCAGCAGCACCACCATCCCCACCAGAAGCAACAAGCTCATCTGGGTCCCTGCCTCCATGCCCCCTGTACTACATGTGCAATCTGCATCAGGTAGGCCTGCAGCAGAAGCTGGTACACTGGTACCTACTGGTACAGTGCACATTGAGGTGGTAGTTATCTAACCCATCAGGAGCTGGCAGAGCTTGTGGGGGAGATACTGAACAGGATGTGTGTTGCCTCAATCAACAGTATAGAGAACATACTCAACTGAATGAACCTATGAACCTATGAACCTATGAATCACTGAGTTGTGTTCCTGCTCAGTGCTTGTTTCTGGTCTGGAGGCAGGACCCAGTGGTGGCAGCTCCCAGGGTGAGAATATCTACAGTGTCAAAGCTGAAAGAGACTGCATCTTAGAACATCCACTCCTATCTCCACGTGTGTTTTCCCCTCCCTTTTGTGTGCATGACCATCCCTTTCTGATATACAATCCACCTTTACCATTGTCTTCCCTCTGTTTTTCTGATGTTCCCATCAGTGATGTATCCACACTTCACATGTCACCCAGTACCCCATCAGTTATGTTTGTCTACCCTTGCAAACTACTCATTCTCACCTCTGACATCCCTTATGAAGGGTGTCTGAATATCTTCTTTGTCTATCTGTCTTTGCATTGCAACCTGATATAGTTTCCTTGTGCCATCTTCTGACTCACTTTCCAGACAACAACATCTGTCTGTACTGGCATTCCTTACTGGAATGACTGTGAAATCATTATTTGCTCAACTTGTGTTCTACCTCTGCTTGTTTGCCATTTTCATCTATTTCATATACTCCCATTCTAAACCTCTAATCTGGTCAAAAGTAGAAACAGAGGCCATTTATTCCCACCTCAAAAGGGTTTCTCTATTTCCAAAAAATTATTCTGCTTATATATTGTGCAACAGTTGGTAGAGAACAACATTGCTGGTTCTTTATGAACACAAACAAATAATAGTTCCTCTCTTTTGGCAAAAACTGAGAAAAATCCTTCAGACATGCTAAGAGCTTGGCATCCATTGTGCAACTAAGCTTGTGTGACACCAGGCAATATTGACATAAGGTGAAATTAATAGTTGCATTGTAACAACTTTCATGTGTCTTTGCAGTTACAGTGTGATGGTACACTGCCAAATCAGTGGGTTGTGTTTTGATCCCCTAATTGTTGTATGCTGTCTAGCAATGTTCATTTTTTGTCTGCCACCATGTTCTAACATTTTCTTTAAATGTGTGTTTTCTTGCATCCTTATCATAAGCTCCTCTGCGGCATCACTTGTTAATGTGCTGGAATTTATGATATTCATTAGGCAGGCAGGGGCTCAAACCCAGTGAGGTGTAAGTTGTAGCAATCTGAAAAACAAACATTCCCTTTCAGTAAGTACTTGCAGTGTGTACATGAAATAAGGGTAAACAGAGATAATGTATGTAACCGACTCATTCATGTTTCCATTGTCAGTACAGTAGGGGATGTGTTTTGATCCCCTGATTACTACATGCTGTTTATCACCTCTCATTTTCTGTTTTTCACAGAACTTAACTTATCCTTGAAATATTTTTTCTGCTTCCTTCACTATAAGTTCTTCTCTGGCTTCAGTTGCTAAAGTGTTGGTTTATATAATATTTTTTAGACAGGCCAGTGTTCAAACCCATGGAAATCTACATTGTAACAGGCTGCTGAACAATCATTATCATGTGCTAATAATGTGCCATGCAAGTATAAAATAAGATTGCCATGCTACATGTATGTGACACCTTCCATGGCTCAGCCTATTCGTGCAGTGATGTGCACATTTTTAATACAGTAGCAGGTGTTTTTTCCCCTCATGGCTGGCATGCTGTTTTCCACTTTTCTCTTTTCAGTACTCAACATTATTTTAACATTTCCTTTAAATGGAGTCTTCAATCTCCTTTGGTACATATTTGTTTGTAGTCTCATTTGGTAATGCTCTGGTCTAGCAAATAATCTTATCAAAGGTGAAAATTTGAACCTATGTAGGTATATTTTTGCTGTCCTATTATCATGCCTTCTCTTCCCTTGAAATCACATTTTCTGTCAGTGCTTTGGTGGCATGCCTTGCTAATACAGTGCTGTACATCATATCTTTGTGGTAGGCAGAGGTTCATTCCATTCATGTGTTTCTCTTTTAGTGCTATCATGTGTTCAATTCCCCTAATAATAAACAATCCCATAATATGTGCATTCATTATGTGACAATGGTTGGCACTTTCTAACAATATATTTTTGGATTCATATGCCATTGTTGAGCTAAGAAACAAAGTGATATAGGCTCCTGCCCCACCTCAATCTGCTCATTCTGTATTTGCTCGCCTTATGTTCTACCCTCTGATAACTTCACCTTTTTAATTTTAGCCTGTCCTATACTTCTTTTTCTGAACTATGCAATGTTCCAAAAAATAGACAGATGCACTACACACATGCCAAGATTGAGGATATTATTCACAATCATATTTCCAAAGTTCTACATGGCATAACATTTGGCAGAGACCATTGTCAAGGGGCAGTAGTAATCACAGAGAAATGGCACTCACATGCTATGGCAAAAATGAAAGGAAAATTGTTAGCACATGCTAATCTGTCATGCAAATCACCAAGCTTCACTGCGTATTCCCTTTTAAATTAAAGTACAGTTACTGTCATTATTCAAAGTCCTTTGATACATACATTTATGCAATGATTTTTACTGTGTCACTACACTGGTTGGGGTTGTAGCAATTTTTTCTATTTGCATTCTGAATATGTAGTACATTTCCCAGATATATCTATTTTTATGATCCCTACTACTCTGACTGCTGGATTGGCTCTCCTTGTTAATGCACTGGAATATAACATTCAAAGGTGGAAGTTATGGGTTCAAGTCTCTTGAAGGCTATTATTTCCATCCATCTGCACATGTACTCTTTTATCCAGATATTTTTTTTTGTTTTATGACTCCTTCTACTCTAACTGCTAGTGGGTCCCCTGACTGTAAACAGTGGAAATGCTTGCATGTAGACTAAATTGCTCATTTATTTCCCATCAGGGTAACATACACCCCTTTTTAATGATATTATTGGTATACTACAGGTCTATTACTGACAACCAGTGTTGTCAGGAATGTCTGCAATGTGTGAGGGCATAGTGTATATTGCATGTTGTATCCATGTGACCCATTCATATAGACATTTCATTGCATGCTGACATTCAATATTGTAATTCATGTCTATGAATGGATTGTGTTTCTGAATGTTGGTACGCTAAACACACACCATCAACTGCATTCATTCAACTGTGTTCTATTTTTATAAACACCAACGTCCACCTATGTCTTTTGCCATGTACAGGTACTATTAAATAGAAGTCAGAAAGTACTAGAGCAGTTGACTTATACAGCAGGCAGGTTCACTGTAGCAACAGATGACAACATTATAAGTAAGATGACAGAACACATTAATTAGCCACAAACAAACATTATGTACTGCTGTTATATGACATCCTTTACAGCTGGCTTTCTTTCTTTTTCTGTTTAAATGATGTAACTATACTATGGAACTTCATTTCTGTTCCATTTCTTCTCATAGTCTAAATTCTCTGGTAACTTTCCAGAGATTTACCGCACATGGGTGCACTTATGTGTTGCCCTGTACATCGCAGTTAGTGTAGCAGTATCACTTCTTTCCAAAGGCATACTACTGTTGTTCCAGTGCACATTAATTTCAGAGACTGTGTGTAGTATTTTAGTTAGGCTTACAGAATCATCATTAAGATATTTTTTTAATCTGATATTTATTTTTAGTTTATGGAAATGTGTGACCACTTATCTTCAGAAATGTTGTTGTTTGTTGTTTTGTTTCTCTCTCTTAAGCAGTATCAACAATATAGTAAATGCAACCTGTTTTTGTTATTTGTTTATTTTTTAATGTACCATAGCAGTGACTTATGGAGCCCCACACTTTCCTATTGATAATTCCAAGTTTACAATGAGCATGTGTTGGGAGTAACCAGCTGGTATATGTTTTTTTTTTTAATATAAAATAGCTTATATTGTGTAATCCTATCCATTCTAAGAAATATTTTAGCAGACTATTAGTAGAAGGCCATGCCTGTTAGACCTCAATGAAATTATAGCACAGCTGCCCAGCTCTGTTGTATAGAGATGTGAAGCTCATACTGTGAACCAGATGACCTGAGATCAAATTGCAGCTCAGGTGCTGGATGAGCTAGGTAAGGGAAGGTGGAAGTGAGCATTATATGCTGGCTTATCCATCTGTGAGGTGGTAAATGGAGGATCTAGGTTGGCCAATTGCTCCACTGTAATGGAAGGACTGAATCTCAGCAATTGCTGTGCTTCAGGAAGATGTAGGTTGGGTGATTGTGAATGACATAGGACACCTCTGCAGTAACATGGGTTCTCACTCTAGCCAGCAGAGATATGATAAGCTCATAACAAATGCACTTATTCCCAGAATGTCAAAAAGAGCAAAAAAAAAAAAAACCTTCACAACTGCATGAATGACAGCACCTCTGGACTGCTCTCACTATAATGTTTGATACCAAGTCAAAGGGAATAAGTGGGCTCAGTTCAAATAAGGTGATTTTTGATCAGCTGGCACAAGAAGAAATAGAATGAAAATAAAAATATATAGCAATGCCATCTGTTCACTATTCAAATACTTTCGATGATATGGCCATTAAGTTTTGAATGAGGAATATGCCAGAAGCATCAATTAAGGAAGAATTTTCATTAGAGACCGCTATATCTGTTCAAATATAGATCACTTGTAAAAGTAACACACAGATCTGAATCACTGAAGTGATAACTCCTTGGATGGTTTTAACATTGCTTTGTTCCTACTGTGAGACTACAGTTGTATAAGTCATTTTTCACCTTTAGAATATATTTTTTTATTTTCCCCAACTGAACATCTACATATATAACCAAGGGAGTATAGGTTTATAGATTAATACTAGGCTAACTACTCTTTTTGGCAGAATAAGATGCTTTGGTTATATTCATCAATGTTTTTCTCTAGAGCATAACATTCTACTGGGGGGATAATGTATTAAATTGTTAAGGGCTGGTTAATTTTCTGGCTTATAGAGAAGTCTGTATATTGTAGTTAGCTGAGAAAGAACTAAGTGATGTTGTCGTTCTAACCAGTTTAATTCTCTGAGAGCTTGGCAGCAGTGTGTTCATTTATTATAATTTACTGCAAATCTGGCTATTTTATTATAACATTGCTCAGGTTTGAACAGCTGTCAGACCTGAAGGTTAGTGAAGGTTGGGGCAGCGTAAAGAAGATATGGCAGTAAGAAAATAGAGACTATACATCTTGTGCACATGTCACTGAGGTCCGTAGTAACCTGTAGCTTTAGATTTTTTTTAACCATGTGTGATACATGGTGGTTGAATTTCAGCTGTTCATCTATGATTATACCCAGTAATTCTGTGTGGTTTGTTTGTTCTATCATGGCATTGCTGGCATAGATGATAGTGAATACTGTTACTTTAGAAGAGATGGATTTAAGGGTAAAGTGCAGTAATTACATTTTTTGAGGTGTAGCAGAAGTTGTGAAGTATTTAACCATGTTTAAATCAATAAGAAGGGTTGTTAATTGAAGTCTTGGAGTTAAAAGACAGATTTGGCAGAGTAGACTAGGGGTGAGTCAGCAGCATATTGAACTAGGGTAGCACTTTTTGTTGCAGTATAGAGGTCATTGATGAATATGTTGAAAAGTATGGGGCTTGGAATAGATTTCTGTGAGACACCAATAGCTGCAAGTAATAATAATAATAATAATAATAATATAATAATAATACAGAATCTAGCCACTAATTTCAATGGCCAAACATATGCAAGTCCAAGTGCAGTCATTTTGTCAGGTTTGCTAGATTCTGCTCTACAGCAGGCATTCAGTTTGACACTCAGATATCAAATGGTCATTAATACAAAAGGTACCAGTGAGACTAACTAAGCATTATTTGGCCCAGGAACAACAAATGGAATGCTATCACACTCTCATACAAGAGTCTTCTTGCCATATAACACAACTCCTGCAAAACAAACTGAAACAGATACGTAACCATGGAATTAAACATGCTACAAAAACTCAGAAATGAAGCTTGGAGTCAGTAAAATGAACCAGTTCTGACAAATCTAAACATAACACACCGTCTCCATAACTTAGTCAGAAATAGTAGGAGAAGGCACAATATAATTTACTGCAAAAATTGCCTTTCATCCTTTAACCATCCCTCAGAAATTCTGGAATGACATAAATCAACTCCTACGTAAGAGAAAAAGAATAACTCAAATACTAGCAGCACCCATACTTTTTTAACAAAGTCCCAGCCATGTCTAATAACTTTCTTTTAGAATTCAGTCATCTCAACTATCCTTCTCCAATCTCCCCAAACATACGCCAGACACAAATCTCCAGAGTTTGCCTCACCCTTTTACTTTGAAATGCCACTAAATCAAGGGTAAAATCAATAAATAGAATCCCAAGTGATAGACCTTCTGGCATGGACAATATGTACCCCTTGTTAATAAAAACATGTGCCAAATATATAATTTAACCACATAGTGATATGCAAAACCTAAGTCTTTGTCGAAACACATTTTTATCAGTATGGAAAAACATTCATTATTAATCCCATCCCTAAGACCACAAGCAAATGTTTCCTTCAAAAGTCTGGTTAATCTTCTTTCATACAATACTTAGAGGTAGTACTAGGACATCACAGTCATTTGTAGTTAGCTGACTATATTAAATCTTATTCTATCCAGAAACAAACAAGGCTTCCGGTCTGACTGTAGCACTGAGTGTCTTCTGAACATTTATGTAGGACATCTTACATGATATAGATAATTATAACTAACAGGAACAGGTTTTATTGACATATCTAAAGCCACTGGCCTTGCTGACCACCATCTCCTACAAACAGATCCTCAAACCCATGGACTAAGCCCCAAAGGATGTAACTTAATGGACAATTTTCTTTTCAAACACCTTAAATTAATTCATGGTCTTTCACTTCCCCTTTAGCCTTGTTAATTAAAAAGTAAATTGAGCCTCAGTGCTCTGTTCCCTGTTATTCCCCCAATACAATGCAATACAAAAACAGGCTTCTACTGGACACCCCCTCACTGTCAGTCATGGCTTATGCAGATGACATGACTGTATATAGTAAAAGGCTTTCTTGGTCTGCTGTAAGTCTCAAATGCAACAATATTTCAAAATAGTTGCTAATTATCTTACCTCAAGAAAACTAACCCTAAACCCTAAAAGAAGTAAAACCAAAGTCAAGCCCTGGGATTCATTAACTATGGGGTAAGCTCTGCACTAAGCCTGCAAAGTTTAAGTGTGTTATTGCGATGAACAGCAGTGCTAATCAAATATGCATGCTACTCATTATTCCTGCACAGTTGCAAGCACTTTTCTGTGGCCAGCAATAGTGTCTGTGGCTATGCAAAGATGCTTACAAGCACCAGCACACAATGCAAACAAATCGGATCACATATAGGCAATGTTCAGATAAGAGTACACACTGTAACCCAGGCATAATTAAGGAGAAGTACAGGGAAACAAAATAGAATGAGGGGAAGTCAAATGGTGGAATTGGTGCACAAAAATGTGTTATAATGACATGGTAATGTCAGAGAGGGTAAGTGTTTAAAGTGTATTCATATCCTGCAGGCAAATCGGATGAACGTGTACAAGAAGCATTTTTGACATAAAACCTGCAAGATTGATGCAATGATAAGTAGTGTTAATATTAATCCTGCAGTTATGTGCATAAATAATAATGGACTTGTTGATAAAGCATGTGACAGGGACACTAAACTGCAGTGAAAGAAACTGGAGTAGACGTGATATATATGTTAATTAAATACTGACTTGAGGTAACAATTAGCAAGGATGGAAGATATGTTATGGGATAAATGCATAGAAAGCAGTTATTGCATATAAGGATGTACACAGGATATAGGGAATTGATATATGAAAGCTGACAGCACCGCTGTATTTCCATCTTGCCATGTATACAAAAGAGCAAAACGACCTTACTGTTGCAATGCTAGGTAACTGAGAAATGGACATATTTTTTGCAAAGAAATGACAGTGGTTCCAATAGGAAAGGAGTTTATCAGGGTTTATCATCTTCAAGCATATAATAGACAAACAAGTATTGTATGGTCATCTAAATGACACAAGCCAGTCAAGTAACAAACAGCATGCATAAGTTACCATGATAAGACTGAGAGGATGTAATTTCAGGAATTCATTTTTTCATTGCTGTTTGTAAACATGTCTGACATACTAATGCTGGGCATGATCACATACAATTACAGGGGACAGTAGAAAAACAGCAGTTCAACAGCAACAACATAATAGAAAGTGTTGTAATGGAGGATCAATCACATTTCCTGATGGTCACACTGCAAGCCATACAGAAAAAGCATTTATGGAATCACACATCTGCCATGAAGCTATATATTGTGACAGAAACAATTCCAGTATTAAACACATCTGGCGGAAGACATGAAGAACAGCATAATTATCTTGTGAACAGGTAATGCATATGAGGAAGGAATGACCTATGAAACATTTACATCATGTCCTTTTTGAACACACTCATGAACTGATATACATACATACAGATATTTCAAGCATGGGCATTAATGCCCTTCTAGCTTGCTAATAAACCAAAACACTTATTCCCATAATAAATGTCCAGGCTGTTCTTAAAATATCTAAACTAGTACTTGCTTTAATGTAATTTGGTAGTCTGTTCCATGCATCAGGTACTCTGTCAGAGAACCAGTTAGTAAACGTCTCATTCCTATAGAATGTTCTACATGGGTTATCTGATGATTCTCTAGTACTTTTTGTTAACCCCAAACATTCCCAAAGGTAGTTGTCACTAAACGCCCTCTATACCTGAATAAGATCTCTTAGATAACTACAAGAGAGACTGTACAAGTTCAGATATTTTAGACTTTCATAATAACTTAAATGTTCACATCCATGGATACCCTTGGTATAGTTCTGTTGTACTCTTTCCACTTTACTCATGATTGTTTTCTTATAGGGTTTCCATACTCAAGTTTGGGTCTAATGTAACTAACAAACAATTACTTCATTATTTTTGATTTCTAAGACTTTATAAATCTTTTTATACAACCTATAGTTCTATAACTATCATTAACCAATTTGCTGATATGATTAAAAAAAACTTATAAATGAATCTACCCATATACCCAGGTCCTTAAATGAGTCTACAGTTTCAAACACTGAGAGCTGTATTAAATATTCACCTGTCAATTTATGCCTGCCAAATCTCATATGCTTTGTTTTTGATGTATTTATCAGAATATTATTCTCCTGTGCCCAAATGGTCAATTTAGTCAAGTTATTTTGCAGACATGCTTTATCTGTAACACACGTAATCAGTTTACCCTGTAACAGGTCATCTACATGTAGACTGTAGAACAACTCAGATGAAAAAGTTAAGTCTGAAAGATACAATCTAAACAAGTAAGGGCCCAGGACAGAGCCCTGTGGACACCCTGACTGTAACCAAGGATTTTGCCTGTCCAGTTGCTGTATGATACTTGCCATGTCCTATTTGTAAGCCATGCAGCTATCCATCTTATCAAGAGTACATCAATACGTATTTGTACTCATTCATCGATCAGCGTTATGCGTATGACCATATCAAATGCTGAAGTTAAATCTATATAAATTACATCACAGCACAATTTTTCATTCATAGCTGTTATTATATTGTTATAGAACATCATGATACAGGTGGTAATAGATCTGTTTTCAACATATGCATACTGATATATAGTTTCAAGTCCCAACCTATCCAGTTCTGACAATAACTTATCCAATATTACATTCTCCATTATTTTTGCACAACACGAAAGTAGACTTAAGGGTCTATATGACTCTGGATTTTTCCTACTCCCCTTTCCCTTAAAAATAGGTTTAATAAGCGCACATTTCCAATATTGAGGAATCTCCCCATATTTGTATGACCTAGTGAATAATAAATATAATGGTACTGTAAGTTCTTGATGAAGTGTTCTCAGGTCATTATTACTAATTCTGTCTCCTCCCTGTACTTTGTTTGGATCCAGTTTGTGCAGGTCTTTCTCAATATAATCTAATTTGATTCCAGTATCTGGGGTTACCTGGATGTCACTAGGACAGCTTACTACCCCTTTTGTGGAGAATAACTGTTTTGCATAAGATTTTGTAAATATATCTATATTCTGTTGTGTCTGAAAATAAATTTTTGAATCTGCACACAGTTTATTGATTTGTGTGTCTTTACTCCTTACACATTTTATGTATCTATAAACAGGTTTCCTATTATGTTCAATATCTTTATATAAATTTTCTTCACATTTTTCTTGACCTTGTCTCACACTATGCTTAATCTGTTTGTCCAGCTTGTTTATTTTAGGTTTCAAAGTTGTAGCTTGACCTCTCTTCCATTTCTTATATTTTTTATCTCTCACCTTAATCAGGTATCTTGTTCTTATGGAAATATATCCGCCTGATGTTGTATGCCTAGATCCTGATGTTAAACAATTTTTTGCACTCGATTTTTCTTTCAAAACTTTCCATATTCCATATGCAGTTTTTCCACTGAACATCTCACTCCAGTTAGTTTCACATTCCATATGCAGTTTTTTCACTGAACACCTCTCTCCAGTTAGTTGTACATAGTAACTGTTTTGCTTCTATTGAAGCTACAGTAATTTCTTTGGGAAGACAAACAATATCTAGTCAGAGAGATGCATAACAATCAGGGGTGCCACAGACATGTGAATATCTCTCACATAAGGAAGAACACCATCTAAGAGCATGCAGCACTAGCATACTATATAAGGTGTACTGATGACCCAACTCTTATGAAAAAGCTTGCCCTTTGAGAGCGTGTGTAAACTACTGTAGTTTGATGCATTTGTCTAACAGACAGATGTTACCAGAGTCAAACCCCTGCCTATTATACAAGGCTCTCTCTAGACCTCTGTATTAACAGCATGCGCCATATCAGATAACAACAAAGACTGTCACAAATGGTTCCCTATTAGATGAACAAAAAGCCAATCTGTTGAATGGCTGAAAAGTCGAATATTCCGGACCTCGAGATCAGTTTTCTGAGATTGCAGTACTGTAAAGATCGGAAAATGTGCCCTTTCCTAACTGTAGTGCGATCTTGGAGTTGGTATATATAATTAGTGAGGGGGGGGGCACACAGTCCCACACAAATCCGATTTTGAGGTCCGGAATATTTGACTTTTTAGCCATTCGACAGATTTCCTTTTTGTTGTTATAATAGGGACCCTTATAAATACCGAAACTGAATGTGTACATTAACACAGGTGGTATGGATATAATATGAACAATCAGATTTAATCTGAATACAAAAAAGTCGATGCATATGCTACTGTCCACACAACACTGAGCATTGCAATATGACTGATCCTTTGACAGGTAAGCTGCTTCTGTCATGTAGCAAACTTGTTCCAGAATTGAACACCAGTATATCTGTGTAGATAAGCTATAAAAGTCAATACTCAGTACAAGTGCCACAGGAGCACTCAGACCATGACATGCCCTGAACAAAAATTTCAATGCCATGGAGTCACAGTCTGTGATGATACAATGCAGTACATTCATATAATCTTCACCTGTCAGGAATTGAACATCAAACAATGTGACTCTACTAACGACATGTGGCTGAGCAACAAGAGCCACAGTGGAAGTCTTGCAATCATAACTCTCAACCTCTTAGAGCAAGAAATCTGGACAAATGCCCAAAAACAGGGACAATTTTAAATATTGCTCTAAAAAGCTTAGAAAGTTGATAGGATAACAGGTTTTGCATTAGCATGAATTTTCTGAACGGTATGAAGTCTGAAACTCAAATGTCTGTCATTATATTCTAACTTCAATCTTGAATGATTTGCCACTAATTTGCCAGAAAATCACAATTTTATGAAAAACAGACCAAATATACAAGGCAAAACTCTTGACATTCTGCAAAAATCTATAGTGTGGAGAAGTATGCTTGTAAACTACTATAACAATCCACCTATGCTAACTTATTACATTATATGTGTGTCTGGTAAACAATATCTACGATGAAAGGGATGGTGGAGGCCTCTCCCTCAGTAAATGGACAAATTATATGTGTAGAACATGTCTTTCATGTACTTCAGTATAAGGCACAACTATGCTAACAGGCTCTGAATGTGGATATTTAACACATAAGCATTCAACACTAGACAATACATGATATTTTACAGGATGAACATACCATGGTAAAAATGTCAGTACAATTGTGAGACATGTGGTTATGTGAAGGAATCATATCAGGTTATTTCTGCAAGGGCTATGCGTGCCCATAATTGCTGTAGTACTTCAACAACAGACAACATGTCTCATTCCCTTGTGACAGAAGATAACACGTCCTACATATGCTATGTAAGGAACATGAAACCAAATGTCATCATTACTCTGAATAAAAGCATTGCTATCTAGAAATTGTTCTAGCCTTTAGTAAGAGGGATCAACATCTATATGTGCACAAAACCAATGTGCCTGATAACAGTATTAGTGACATGTTTAGTCACAATAAGACTGACACAGTGTAGTCTCAGCTGTAATGGATGGAGATGAACTAACTACCCAATATCACAGGCTAAACATTAGTACCGGAATTGTAAGGGGCACATAACATGTTGAGCTACAACTGAGACTGTGCACATTTAAATGGATGACATCACCACTGTTTATTAGCTGGATGTATATGCCAAAAAGCATTTAAAGTGAACAATAACACTGTGCAGCTACACATCATATATGTCTTTGCATAACAGTATACACAGTATGAGGTTGAAAGACACACTCACAGCTGGAATCTAACATCCAATATATGTAGTTACACAATGTAGAAAGCACAGTATCAAAGTCACATGACACAGGAGAATCCACACTCCAAATGTGACATACTGCAGGTATGTTAGCAGTATGTAATTATTGCGTGGGCAAAATGTCACTTCCCCTATAGATGGCAGACTTTGCTAGTGTCACAGTGTGCCACTGTAATTCAATCTTATAATTAGAAGAATACATAAAGGTGATTGTGAGGTGTCCAGTGGTATATGACAATAATAACTGTCATGCTACTGAAACAGTGATGGAATCAAACTCCCTACCTATCTGCTTACACCATCTATACAGCATATTATCAGCAGTCAGTCCCACAGAAGAATAATGGCTATAATAGAGACATACAGCATCAATGAAGGGAAGATATCAGCAGTGTACTGGCAAAGAGATGCATCTGATAAAATTATTTTTACAGCCAATCAGTGCTTCTAAAACTTGCTACTGCATATGCTTGTAAAACAATTATGACTCCATTGGCAGTAACACTTGCAGAAATTAAGCACTGCTGTATTAGAACATTCTTCCTATCTAGTTACACATTATAAAGAATAGTGTAAGACATGCAAGCACCACAGGAGAAGTCTGACATATAAATAGCAATAGTTCACTTGCAAACAATGACCTCATCAGTGTGTTAAACCAGGGGTGTAGGCAGATGACATAATGTTGTAATTGTGTGGTCTTATTGATGCCACACAAAGCACCTGACATTTGAAGAATGGAAATTTTCTCTCCCTACCCCACTTAAATGTTTGAATCACTTTCCATCTAAAAACATAAAATGGTTATCTTTCAACCCATGACACTGTTATTTGAAGCATACATTTACAAATTTTTGTACACAGTATAGCCTGAAAAAGGAAAGTCATCTGTACTTGATGCATAGAAAATTGTAATCATTACTTTACAAGCAGTATGAATAGTTACACCCTTCTGTAGCAATAAAATTGTGGGTATGAAAGGTGGGCTTCGGGGATGGTGCAGTCATCTTTGATAATTAAAAAAAAATCAACTAGAATACAGATTGATAAAGCACATTCTCTGCTAACTGTAAACAACTGGCACACACACACACACACACACACACACACACACACACACACACACACACACACACACACACACACACACACACTTGCAGGTCTACTGTGTGGGATATTGAGCCTCCTACATATCTAGTTTATACAATCTAGAGAGTACTGCATTACTTGTAAGCACCACAGAATAAGTCTGATTCTTAAAGGGATACAGTGCACTCTTCTCAGGATGATCTCATCAGTGTGTTTCGTACAGGATGTTTTCATAAAAGTTGGTGTAAGGGAACTGCATGCATATTTAAATGCATCTTCTCCAAGGGAAATGGAAACAGCAACAAGCATTACACATACGCACTTACAAGTTTTCCATGGTTTGTATTGAACCTCAAACCTATCAAGGTTACGTAATCTAGAAGGCACTGTATTACTTGCAAGCACTACAGATGTCTTACTCTTAAGGGGAGAGAAATTGAACTCATCAATGTGTCTCATACAGGATGTTTCCATAAAAGTTGGTATAAGGAACTGTGTACACATTTAAATGCATCCTCTCCAGGGGAAATGAAGACAACAACAAACATTACAAACATGCATACACTCACATATACAAACTGTTCATGTTGGGTATTGACCCTTCGACCTATCTAGGTTTCACAATCTAGAAAGCTATCTACTAGCCACAAGACACACTGGAGATGATGGACAACACATATGTGATACTAGAAATTGGAACATTTGTAAAAGACAATGCTTTAAAGAGAGGGTACTATGCATCCTAAGTCATGCAAGAAATACATATGTGTACACAGGACAGTGTAACATCACTATGATTGTTAAATGTAAAGAAATGGGTTGAAATGGCTAGGCTTAAAATGACCTCTGGGTTGATAGCCTAGTAATATCCTATGATCCTATGTTAAAATGAAATGTAGATACTGTCCTTACCATACATTGTGTTACTGTGAGGGAACTTGACATGTTCATATAATGAGATGACATATACATTGACTGTTGCACACCAGTGGTATATTAAACTTCATTTTTGGCAGATTGCATACTTGTATTCTTTCATACTTGAACAATGTGCATTTGCAAGATAAACATGGAAGCCGTACATAGGACAGTGATCTGTAGAATAGCAGTGAGGGATTTTGTGGGAATAGGTTAACCAAGCTGGTAACATAGTTCAAGTGTAAACATTGTGGAGCAGACATATTACTTTACATGAATGAAGTGAGTCAACCTCATTCAAAAATCCTAATTGTCTTTTGGCAACAGTAATACAGACACACAAAAGTTGTGCAACAGAAAACTAAAATTCTTTGACCTTTTCTTTTTTCTTGTACTTTTTGAGCACAGCACCACTAAGATGATTTGTTCTACTGATTGCAGTGTTAGTGCATCTGTAATCATATCTTGAAGTGTTGAACTTATATGGTAGTCAATAGTACTCTGTGTTACTCTTTGCCGACTTCAGCACAAAGATCTCTACAAGACAGCTTTCACAAAAGGTACAAGGCAGATTACTGTAGCAGCAGAATAATGATATGCGAAGTAAAGGTTTAGCCATTATTGACAGACACAGAAGTAAGACAAACCATCACAAAACATGCTCCCATCCATATCTAGTCAAACATTTTCAGCATGCCAAAAAAGCGTCAGTTAGACATGAGTATTATCTTAGCACAACACTTAGAAATTCATATTTGTGAAAGTTAATATTTGACAGCAGATTTCAGCAAACATGAATATATGCAATCATCTTTATAACCATATTGACCATGGTAAACTGTACAACAAACTCTTCATCTTGTTGAAAAGTACATTAAAATGACTAAACATACCTTAATACAGTAGTGAAAAGTGTGACAGAGCAATGCACCTAAAGGCAACAAAATCACATGCTATTGCCATAAGCTATGCACATCCATTTAGCCTTGGATGCATTTGTTGGCCAGCACCAGTCATTGTGGAAATGCAGAGGTGGAAGAATAATGATATAGAAGGGAGAAGATGCATTAACAGGGTGAGATGGAGCCAGGGACAAAGCAGATTATCAATAAAAAAAAGATAATGGTGGTTCATAATAATATATAGACAACACCATCATCATCGTCATCATCTTGCTTTTTTCTATTTTCTACAAGGGGTTGGGGAATCATTTTAACTATTGTCATCTCTATTGATTCAGTGCCACACTCCTGCCTTATTCAACATTCATGCCTGACTATTGCAGAGCTTCTTTCACACAATCCATCCACCTCTTTGCTGGATGTTCTCTTTTCCTCTTACCTTCTTCCTTTCTGTCCCAAATCTTCTTCACTAGATTGTCTTTTGCTTTCCTGCATGTGTCCAAACCATCGTAATCTGTTCTCTTTGATCTTTTCTGCAATTGGAGCTACTTTGGCTTCTGCTCTTATGTCTTTATTTATTCATCTATCCCACAGTGTGCATCCTACCACCAATCTCAGGCACTTCATTTCCATCACATCTAGCTTCTTCATCTGCTCTGTCTTTACTGCCCAGATTTCTGTACCATACAGTAGTACTGCTCACACCACTGTCATGTACACCTTACTTTTCAGCTTTTTGGCATTCTTATAATGTCATAGACTACACCTGAGACTCTCTGCCAGTTGGCTGCAGCCCCTCTGCTTCTAGCTTTGACCTCTTCATTCAGACTTCCCTTCTCCTCAACCACCCCTTCCAGACACTTGAAGCTAATTACCTGTTCAACTATCTTCCCTTCTATCTCAGTTCTCAGCTTCTTCTGATTTCCCCAATTTGCTGCCATTACCACTGTCTTATCTGTGCTTAGTTTCATACCATGTGCCTTCAATTTTGCATTCCATTCCCCTATCATTTGCTGAAGTTCTTGTTCAGAGTCTGCCTGTAATGCCACATTGTCTATATAAAGTAACTTTGTTTTTCTGCCCCCTCAACCCATTTGTTAATGTAGTCTATCACCAATATGAACAGTAGTTGGCTCAGAGCTGAACCCTGGTGTACACCCACTCCCACTGGGAACCCCTCTGTGAGGCCAAACACTATTCGCACTTGAGTCATTGGGTCCTTGTATATAGCTTGCACTAATTCTACCAATGTTTCTGGGACTTCAAACCACCATAGTACTGCCCAGATCAGCTTTCTTGCAACGTTGTCATATGCTTTCTCCAAGTCTAGGAATGCCCAGTTGGATTATTTCCTCATCTCTAGCTTCTTCTCAACTATGTGTCTCACTGCAAACATCGGGTCAGTTGTGCTGCATCCTGATCTGAATCCAAAATGCACATATTCCATTTTACATTCTACTACTCTGCATATCCATTTGTCAATTACCATCTCCAGAACTTTCATGTAATGTGATAGGAGTTTGATGCCTCTGTACTGCTCACAGTTGTGGATGTCCCCTTTGTTCTTGTACACTGGAATGACTATGCTTATTCTCCAGTCATCTGGGATATGCCCTTCTCTCCACACTACTTTGCGTACCCTCAGGAGCCATTTCTCCCCTATCTCACCCAGCATCCTTATCATATCTTCTGTGACCTCATCTGAGCCTGCTGCTTTCCCTGACTTCATTTTCCTTAGTGCTATTCTTACTTCTTCTAGGGTGGCTCCTGATCTTCATCATAGGCTGTGTCTGGGGCAGTACAGCTTTTGTGGGGTTTTCTTCATTCAGAAGCTGCTGGAAATAGTCCTTCTATCTGCCTTTGATATCCTGTGGACTGGTGAGCAGGTTGTTGCTGGCATCCCTTATGAAGGGTATCTGACTGTCTTCGTTATCTTTCTGTCTTTGCCATGCAACCTGATATAGTTTCATTGTACCACCTACTGAGTAATTTTCCAGAAGTTGATAGAGTGCCTCCGATGTCCTATTCTTTGCTATTGCATCTCCTTTCTTAGCTTCTTTGTTAGCCAACCAGTATTCTTTCCTACCTGGTCGGTCTTTTCTATCTCCCATTTTTGACTACACTCCTTCTTTCTTTTGATCACTTCCTGGACTTCTGCATTCCACCACCAGCTTTCCTTATGTACTTTATTTCCATACCTGGCTCAGACATATATCTGCTCTGTAGTCCTAACACATGCTGTCTACATATCTACATATGTAGACAACAGTACACCTAAATTACTGAACCAAAAACTATCACCAATACTTAGCTAATGGCTGGAATAGAACCCTTGAAATTATTCAAAACTCTTTCCACCTGTTTGAGCATTAGCTCATCACACACAGCATTAATATAACACTGTTGATCCACACTGATGACTTATTGAGGAATGAGGGGTTAGAGACAGATGCAGGGATAATAGAAAAAAATATGTTTTCTGGGACATAAAGAGACATGTCTGTGGTGCTTTAGTCTTACTTATTCAATCATAATTAATTTGTCATGCTCTGTACAATAAACTGCTATAGGTACACATAAGGAGTGGGTTTGTGCAATAAATACATAACCAGGATAAGATCAGCTTACTAAGTCTCAATGTTGGGGGCTGCAATGCTTTTGAAAATGATGTTATGCTGCACTAGTCTAATGTCATGTTAAGGAAATGTGGTATATGTAGAGAAATACAGATATTTGGAAGTAAATATATGATAGGAATATGAACTGTCATAAAGTAATAAATTGACATGAAGCTGTAATAAAACCCATGCTACTATGCCAAAAATCTGGCTACAAACAGGGGGGGGGTAATTATCTCAACACGCCACATAATATCCACTAGTTTAATACGTCCAGCAGCCTAATAAATGTTACAGTAACTGTTCCACAGTACTTTCCTTACTCTGCCTTTATTCTCTATTCCCATAGCCCAGAGGATTTAAACACATTTTCGTGACATTAACAGAACCACTGCATAGTAGATTGAATACTTCAGATTTTGCAACAAGAAGTTAAACAGCACTCATAGTCACTCCACATTGCTGCACTATGCCAAACTCCATGCAAATGCCAAGGACACAAAGTGAAGTCTTTTATGGGCTATTTCTGGTCATGTTTTTGTGTATGAATCTAGTTTTTGACCAGATTAAATGTATGAAAAAGAGGCAGATAGGACAGTGGTGAAAATATGGCTGGAAAGCAGAAGGTAGCTTATAGGGAAAATAATACAGGAATTTGCTGATGGGTCATGGCAGTCATACCTCCCAACTGTCCCAAATTACTCGTTTTTTACCAAGTTATGGGGTCCAAATAATAGGGTGCCATGATTCCCGAGTGGCACCCCTTCATTTTTGATTTTTTTCTTTATTTTTTCACTTTGTTTTTTATTTTTCACGGTTTCGGAGCTGACGTCATCATGTGCAATGATGTCAGCTCTGTCAGGGCTACCAGCCTGTCGGAATTGAGCTCTCACATGTATTTGGTTCAAATGCTATGCAAGCGGGAAGGGAGAACAGAATGGATGTATTTAGAATGCTCGAGACCGGAAAGGGTGTATCTTTGCTTGCTCTGCAAGTGCAAGGGAAAGGATTTGGATTTATTTTTGCTCCTGCTACCTGGATTTATTTGTAAAGGCTCACTCTGTAAGTGAAAGATAAGGAACCTAGCTAAGTGTGTGTGTGTGTGTGTGTGTGTGTGTGTGTGTGTGTGTGTGTGTGTGTGTGTGTGTGTGTGTGTGTGTGTGTGTGTGTGTGTCAGTGTGTGACAGAGACAGTTAAAAGACTTAATGAAGGTGGTGTGTTTTATATCGGAGTAGCTGTGTTTGTCATACCCAATTTAATTAACAGTTGTTTTGGGAATTCTTATGTGCATTACATCAGTATGGATTCCCTAATTATTGGGTATATGCCTAGCTTAATAAATACAAGTACGTGATTCACGTATTTGGTTTTGTTGAGGAAGTTGTGCTTTCTAATGATCAAGAGTCTGTTCCCCGTATGATAATTCTATAGTCAAGTTCAAACTGATACTTAAAAAGTATTATCGAGTGAATTTGTGTAGTGAATTTTTAGTTATGGGCAAAATTGTTCAGGTATACCTGTAGTGGAATTTTGTGTAAAGATGAATTGGGTGGTTTTAAAGCTGTATGCAAGGCTGAAAACTATTTCTCCTTCTAAATTTGATTAAGCAAACTTTGTTATAAGTATTTGTAATTAAGCATAAATCGAACATTGTGAGATGGCAGTAGCTTGATCAATTAGTCAAAGTATGCATTAATAAATGTACAGATGGTGTTTGTAAAGTCTGCCATATAAAGTTGTCAGGACATTCCCAAACATTCTGTAGTGTGTTGTTGATTAATGTTTAAAACTTGCATGTGGCATACAACTTTATCACCGTTGTTGACTTTCAATATATATTTTGTAGTTAATTGAGGTTCCTATGGTGAAACAGAAAATGACTGTATGCAAAATTTCAGGTTTTGGTCCCACGTTGACATTTTGTTGGAGTAAACTTTATTTGAATGGGATTGGGTGGACTCTTATTATTCCCGTATTTAACCATGCGATTCTCAGGAGAAGTTTGTATTACAGTTTTGTGCATAGTGCTCAATGAATCAGTTGCAAATCCAGAGATAATCAGGGACACGTAAAATACTAGGACTATTAGAGTCTTTGACAGTGTGTGAATTAATATACATTTTTTTCCAGTAAAAGGAGTCATGTCATTATTATTAAGTGTGACGTTTGGAGAAAGGATGGTGAATTATAAGTTTAAGGAGGGATTAAGATAGACTGGAGTTAAAATCAGGAATAGTTTAGGGGTGTAGTTTTGTGCTTGTAATTATCCACAACTGCAGATACTTAAGCTACTAATAAGATTGTCTGGCTTTTTGTCAGTAATAAAATGGAAGGAAAACTATTACATAATGTGCGTAAATGAAAAAAGACATGGGCATGGAAGTTGCCTTGAAATGAGTTTTATGTTCTGTCTGGTCATGACATATTTAAGAATTCATGACTATTTACTAAATGGTACAATGTAAAATGTGCACTTGTTTTTTATGTGGTTTTAATATCTTAAACGTAGGTGAATGGATGCATTAATTCTGCTAACTACTAGCAATTCATTTGTAGTATGAGAATAACATTTTATTCTTTGTGGATTGGTGGAGGGGTTTTTGATATTGGCAGAAAACTAAACTTAAGCTCTACTGTCTTTTGCATCTCTAAATCCTGTCTTTTTTCCATTCTGCATTACTTTTCTCCATAAATATATAAGCTCTTGATGGCTATTGCTGTCATCCTTAATTCGACAGCCAGTTGGTAGTTGAAGCTGACTATCTCACAGGTAAAAAGAACTTTATCTGTATGCAGAAGACCTTCTCTAGAAGTGGAAATTGTACATTTTATTTTGCTTTTTTTTACTCGCCAACTGACCTGACTAAAGGCCAATAGATTGTTGTAGGTCACTGGTTCAGACAATTTTGGTTGGTAGGTACTGTTCAAAACATAGTGAGACAGTATGTTGCTGTAGCTTAGTGGGTTAAGCCATTTCATTGGGTACATATTAACAGGAAAATATTGTAAGATTTTGAGGCCATGTACTGTGCATTAAATATTTTGGTATGTTGATGAAAACGTGAACTGGCTGGAAATGTGTTCGTTTGAAAAGATGAGCTGGTCTGCTCAGCAGGCCTTGTTTTATTGGTGTCATTTTGTGGTAGGAGAGTTAAAGCAAGTGAACCTGAGCTGATGTGCATCAATATGGATTATTCTGATATTTTGGGTTTATGGTCCTGATGTGTGTTGTTGTTGTTTGTTGTTTACCCATTTTGTGAGTACAAGAGTTTGGTAACCATATCTTGTCTCACTGTTTGTTCCTTATTTATTCTGTCATCTGTGAGTGTGCGTGTGTGTGTGTGTGTGTGCGCGTGCGTGCGTGTGTGTGCGTGCGTGTGTGTGTGTGTGTGTGTGCGTGTGTGTGTGTGTGTGTGTGTGTGTGTGTGTGTGTGTGTGTGTGTGTGTGTAAGCAAGTGAATCTGTGATCTCTGCATTATAAGCCAGAAGCAGACTGAAGAGTTCATTGAAGCAAGCAACTGAATTGTGGAGTCCAGACTGTCCTCCTTTCATGGAGATACCTAGTAACTAAGAACCTGTTAACAGTTTGCCATCCATTCCCTACTGAAATATTACATTAAAAAATAAGTTAGTAACATAGGCAATTTATTCTGCAAGGACAACAGGCACTTTACTTGTAGATGAAACAATGAAATATAAAGTTGTTTGCTAGCAGCAGCCTCTTCATTAGTTACAGATCTTTTTAATGTGGAATTATTTAAATGAATTTTACTTCTACAGAGATTGTGCATATTTACTAATACTGGTGGATTGTTGAAGTTTGAGTAGACTTTTATGATGGAAATGTTCTGAATTGGGCAGTTTTGTCATTATTGGTTCATGTATTTTGTTTCATTGCTTACTGGAAAAATGTTCAAAATAATAAATTTAATTTTAATTTAGCGCTCTAACATGTGTGCTGCATTATATAAGGAATATAATTTAATACAGTCAGGAAGGTGTATCAAAGAACACATGTATGAGAGGTCTATGATTGAAAACAGCCCAAAGGTAATCTTGATCCACCAATGGCCAGATGCATTTTCTTTGAATGAGGGTTTCACTGCTGTTTCAATGAATGTGAGTTTCAATGGCAGATAAGTTTTAAAGTTAAGTCTATTTTCATTGTGACACTGTATTGCTTTATTTAGCAGATGTCTATTACTGTTTGGGCTATAAAATGCAAAACAAGTTTTAAATGAAATCCAAATAATCATTATAGAAATAATGCAGTATGCACATTACAGTGTTTATGGTATATGGGGCAAAAAAGTCAAGTAATGGGACATTGGAATGGCTTCAGGAGGACCCTGAGGCCATATTTGATTGTCTGTTCTTTAGTTTGCATTTGAAATTTGGTATCCTACAATTCCATTGGAGTGGGTGGGTATACATAATTATCTATGCAAATTTTATGTTAATCAGCATACAGATTTGCACCTTTTTTTCATGGGCCTTTGTCCAGTTTTTTGATGCTTCCAGGTTGGGAGTGCACCATAGCTATTCACTTTTTCACAACTTCAATGTACAACTGTACACTGAATTTCATGGCTTTGCTGAGTCACTGCACCAGTGATGAGTGACAACAATGGAATAATGTTGTATGGGGAATTCACCCAAATCAATTGTGTCAAGATGACACTTAGACAAAGTGGAGAGCTATGTATAGGGCATACTTTTTTGTGGTACAGGTGCGCTTTTTTTTTTTTTGTGAGAGAGAAAAATTTTGGGAAAGATGTTTAGGAATGAGAGGGTCAGGCAAGAAGGGTAAATTAGGAAGCATCTTCAGATATACAGGACATACAAAACAGAAAGGGATGGTGATGGAAACAAAAGATTGGGGACTCCATGATTAAGAATAGGTATGGGACATCAGAGTTGCCCCCATATCCATCTAGAAAACAGTGAGAACCTAGTCTTCACCCCCAGAACTGTCATCTCCTGCAGCAGCCCCCTGTGTCAGTGCCGGTTGTGGCTCTTTGTTATGCAATACAGGACCTTTTCAACCTTGCTATGTGCACCAAAGCCCCTCTACATTATATCCTGCACCAACCCTGTCAGCCCCTGCTAGGTGACAAAATCACCACCTCCACTACTACTGCTCCTGGAGTGTACCACTATACCAGCAACAGGGGCAGATCTACCTCACATACTTGGAACAGCTAGGGTAGAGGTTGTAGAGGCAACATTAACAGGTTGTGACCCTGAAGAAGTGCTGTGTGTCTCAAGGGGCTCAAGTACTAAGCATATGGGTCATGTTACTGTAATTAATGAGTATTTAAACAAGGTACAATTGTATTTTATTCAGTCTGAAGAAGTCTCATTATTGTGGAGATGAAAGTGCTTACTGAATTGAATCTTGAGAAGAATAAAGTCTGATTTTGGCTTTTTATCTGCTTATTTTATTTATTGTTTTCTTTAGTCTGATTATACTGTGTTTTGTTTTAGCAAATAGAAGATTGTTAATAAATCATACCCCCCACAAAAATGCAACAATAAATAAAAAAAATAAATAAATGAATACAAATTAAAAAATAGAAAGCGATGAGTGAGATAAAAAAAGGAGATAATTAGGTACATGTCATGTGACTAGTGCATATTTTAAACAAACTTAGTCTGACAATGCATAAACAATTATGATAATCAACCATTGTACACCTTTGCAACATCCATATATGATGAAAAGGTATTTATGCGTAATGAATTAATCAAATGTGACTGCTCTGCTATAAGAAACAGCTGTCTTTATTTCACTCTGATGGATTGGAAGTATGCATTCTAAATTCATTGCAATTACCAGACTGTAGTTCTTCCTGATGGACTGCTGTTAAGATATTATAAAAAAAATTATATCAATTAAAAAAATACTGCATATGGATACTGAACCTATGTACAGTAAAGCTGGTATTCTAATTGCCTAATGCAAGAAACACCACCTATTAGAGAAGGCATACATGGCTGAGATGAATAATAAGCTATGCCTACTTCAGATACTAGTGCTTAAGGGAATGAAAATAACATTATGGCTTGAATTATTACTTGATTCATACTTACCCCATGCCACTCTGAGGGGAGTTATCTCTCCTTGTGTTCCTCACAGTTTGCAGCTATCTCCTCTGCAGCTCTACTGAACAAAAAACAAACAAATATGTATGAAAGCATAATGCGTAACTGCACTGGCTGGTTAAATAACACTGTCATATGACAGAGAGGTTATGGGTCAGTATACTTACACAACTGGGTTGTTTTCCTATTTCTAAATTTAGCATTCCATCAGCTTAGGAGGTCCTACTTGGATGTTTTAAGGTCACTATAGTGGTGATGACATTGTCCCCAAGTGTGTGGGATATCTGTTGCTTTGGAGACAGCTTTAGCTAAGCTATTCCAAGCCTCAGCCTTATACTGAGACCTGATATAATCCCCCTGCAGCAGCCTCCAGCTGTAGCACTTCATGAGGAGTGCCACAAAAATCCTGCACTTCTCAACACTCCACTTTTTTGCTCTAAATTTAGCACCATTCTCTCTTTCACCAGCCATGTCTGCAAAATTCAGTCTAACAAAATATGTCTGAATTAGTGCCCAGTTCAGATCTTTCATGTAACTGGTATTGTACAATGATGAACAGAACTACCAACTGCATTTGTACAATTGAAAGCTGGCACTACTTACAGCACATAGCCATATGTGATGATCCACCCATTTTAACAGGTTGCCATGTGTGATGCTCCACCCATTTTAACAGGTTCAAGTGTTTAACAATGGACTGACAGACTGCTTACTGGAATGGCTTTTGAAGGCAGCACTTTGCTTTTTTTTTCCCAAGATTTTTTTAACATGTATACAATACATACACAGAAAAGAAGAAATTCAGTATCACATACTGTTACACAATGTTAGGAATACATTGAATCATCAAGGTAATCTTATACAATTAACACATTAAGAGTCTTGATATTTCAATAGCAACATGTCAAGGCTATCCCAACAACAAATATCTTATTCTAATCACTTCCTTTTCAGATTTGGATAGCATTGTTGTTAAATTAGAAATAAAATTCTATGAACATAGGAAGTGAGTTTGATTTCGGTGAGGACTGTACCTTGAAAGGTGAAATATGCTGAATTCTAATATATTATAATTTTGGGGCTTACCCAATGTTAAAGTATTATTGTAGCAGCTGAGAATTAAACCCATAGGATAAATGATGCAAAATTACTCCTTACTGTATTAAATTACATTAAAAAAGGAAAACTATCTTTCCAAAGTGGAAATTTGACGTGTAATAATATCTGAATGAATGAAAATACACTTCAGAGAATCCTGCATGTGTGTGGTTGTAATTATGTCATGGAATGCGTTTTTATATAAAAGGCATTCTTTCTGCAACAAAATATGGTTCACATGGGTGCACCTGAATGCGATGATTAACACAGGCCAATTTATGTTGCATACATAGTTCAGAAGACATAATGGTCTTAAATACATATCTGGGATATGTGATGAGTCATGATTACAACAAAAGTACTGCACCCATTATACAAATGCAAGTGAATTTTATATGAAATATATTTATTGCACGTCTAGGAAAGTGGACATGCATTAAGTTGTGTTTATCTCTAAAACACTCCTGGGGATTCAATAAACTCCACGTAGGAGCTTGCATGTCAGCTTGATGAACAGCAGCAGTAATGGTATATTAATGCTGCTCCTCACATTTACACAAATGCCAGTGTAGTTTCATTGCCAGCAAATGGTGCAGAGAAGGATGGATGCAGAAAGAGGATGCATACAAGTTTGCCAATGGGCAGCCTGCTTGGCAAGATTGTGCAGACAGCCACAATGACTACCAGGGGTGAAAGTACTGCAATAACAGCACTATTAACACATTAAAGAAAAGTATGCAAAATACAATGTACACAACAAATATTACCAAAAAGAAGTAATAGATGATGGGGGTCACCAACAAAGGCGAATACAATCAAAGTATAACACTAGGCAGGGAAAGTGTGCTGATGAAAATGGGCACATACGTGAATGATAGGAATGAAGAAAGAGGAAGAGGGCATGATAAATATGACAATGTACCCAAGATAGGATGTGTCAATATATGTATACTTCTAAGACAGTTAGTAGCATAACATTAAGCACATATGTATATAGCAGAGTACATACTGCTGTTCACACCTCCTGTATGAGGATATTTATATTATCACAAAGGGTAATATATTTATGTGATGGTCACACAAGGTTACATGTTAATGGAGATGAATAGTTGTGATGTAAACATCTGTGACATGCTCACTGGAGAGGACGTTTAGCAAGGATTCTATAAAGGAAAGGGGGTACATGCATATTGTGTAGATCTGCAAAATCTCATGCCTGAATATGACTGAAATGTCAGCATACCTCTCAACCAATCATGAGCATGTAGCTACAGACTCATGGGTAACTGTAGAAAGAAGCAGGCATAATCAGGAACCATTTTGAAATATTAACAGCATTAACCTAGGACATTGCCAGAATATGTGATTGTAAGTTATTATACATGTTCTGCAGGAACAGACGGGTACAACTATAATTAATGCCAGTATTCTATAAGGGAAAGTAACCACCACTTTTTAAAAAAAATAAACTATCTTTAGAGTGGTTAAGAAGGACAGTGTTAAAGCTGGAGTTGAATTCAAGGGCAATCCTGGCCATTTGAGAGGTTTGTATAACACATAAGCCACAAGCCACACCTGCAAGAATCAAACCCATGCCATCAGTGTTGTCAATGAGTTGTATATTTATGTGGTTCAACAAAGAAAAAAAAATCATATATTCATCTTGTAGAACACCTTGAAGGGAAGTATGCACTGTCAAATCTTAATGGGTATGCAACCCAAAGAAAATTCTGTATGGCTGACAATATGTGTGGATGTTCGCTGTGCCAAATGTAACACACTTGACTAAAGCATCCCAAGCTGGCATAGGTATCAGCCATATGAATAACAACACTTACAAACAGCACACTATTATGTGTGGATTCCTAGCACACAGCTAGGTATTGCATATATCTGCCACAAGTAATGTCAATGAATATTGTCTGAAGCATCTGCAATGGATGAGTGAATTAAGAACTGATGTGATATAATGAGTGGCACAGCAGTATGCGAGACTAATGACAATGCATCATCTATGCCAAGTGCACAGAAATTACAGCAGTACAAAGTCTAGCATCAATGAGTGCGGAAGCCGTCACTGTGATATTGCTCACTTACAAAACAATAAATGCAACACACTCAATGAGCACATGTCAGACTTCAAGACATGTGTCACGCGATCAGTGCCCCCCTGACATTGCCAGGAAAAATGTTATACTGCCAAGAAATCCTAACATACATGCATATGCATTCATGCATAATTTCAAATTATAATACTGGTATGATGAACTAGTACCTCTGTAATGCTGTACAGTCACACTGTAGCTGCACCTAGGATACAATTGGACTTCATAGGTTCACAGGTTCATCGGAGAGTATTGGGCTAATGTTCCAAGATCCCATAAAGGCCTATGCATATTTAGCATGAGTTTCACAATTATCAGTAGCTGGTTGTGTGATGTTCAAACAGGTATAAGCCTATGCAATGTGTTCTAAGACCAACTGCTTCTATCCAAAAGGACATGGGCATGGCACCAGGAGTACAATTATGATTAACCATCCATTGATCTAGGTTACACTTGAAGAGGGTCAGGAAAGGCCTTTGCTTTACAACCTGAAAAGCCAAGTGGTACAGTGCTTAAGGTGTATGCTATTCAATCACAAGGTGCAAGGTTTGATTCTCACCACTGGAAAGTGCTTTACAGATTGAAGGTATATGTATATTTTAGTCCCTCATTGACTCTCTTCAAGAGGAATCTTGATGAGTGGATGGGAGATCATAGGTTTACCCCGGGTATCACTTCTGTGTCACTGTTAGACAGAGGCACAGTATACTAACCTTGAAAAAGGGCATAGCAAAATTAATTTAAAATGGGTGGCGAAAGTCAAACACACTCTGGCTAGGCTTATAAATGCCCTAGGGCAGATAACCTAGTATGAACCTATGAACCTATGAACCTATGAATGGGAAGCTTGTTCCAGAGGAATGGCAGTGTCTGACAGACATTTATATCCCTCCAACATTATTTATTATGCCAGAGGCTAAGTTAACATCCTTGGAACAAGTGACCCTCATGCAGTTTGCTTTACCGATGTGTAACGTTTCCATCAGGGATGGATTGCAGATTGCCCTGTAGGCCAGATACAGATTGGCCCTTAGTAGTCTATGAGGACAGAATGCAGTGATAGGGCTTTCAATTTTCCACACAGAACCCTGCATTTCCCTTCTGCAAAAACTCTGGGGTTGTTCCAGCTGTTGCAAAAGTGTGGTGAGGTACATGTAAAAGGGTGCATTGTACTCAATTATTGATGTAATTAGGGCTGAGTACAATGTAATTATAACATCCTTTTATCTGGATGCTATGCCCATACTTGTGAGTTGTGCCACATAGAAGGGATCTGTCACCACTGCAGACACCTGGTGGTCAAACTTACAACTACCATCTACCTGAGTACCCAGATCACATACAGCTGGGTGTACTCATAGGGGTGTGCTGTCTATATTGTAATTAGCCTGGGTATTTGCTTTCCAAAAAGCAATAATAATGCTTTATTGGTCACTTAGTGCATCTCCATGGCATTGGCAACAATCATTTCAGTGTTTTTTTTACTTTTTGCAGAATATCAATAGCATTAGCGAATTCAAGGATTGTCCACAATTTGCAGTCATCTACAAAGTTGGTCAGGCAAAGTCTAACCTTGCCTTGAATTCTGTGAATTAAATACCAAACAGGAAAGGGCCTAGAACAGAACCCCAAGGTACTTCACTGGTCACTGGCCTCTTGCTAGAGGTGAATTCACATATTTTGACAGTATGTTTCCTGTCTGTGAGCCATTTGGTTACCCATTTGGTGACATAGGGGTTTATGCCCAGTTGAGGCTTTCTCTGTAATGTCTGAATGTGTAATTGTACAAAATGTCCTGGCAAGGTAAAGTTATGTGGCATGCAGTCTTTCTCTCATCCATGGCCTTGGTGACCCTCTTGAAGAAGCCAACCAGATTTAACAGATATGTTTTAACCTTAACAAATCAAAAATGGGATTGGTACACAGTTGGGAGATTACCTATATTCTTGTTGATAAGGTCCATGTTGATTTTTTCCATTGCCTCACAGATGAGGCAAGACGGGCTTGTGTATCTATAATTGCTTGTGTCAGCTGATGGTCCTCAAAAATTATCGCAAGTAAGGCAGGTGCAAATGGCCGAACAAGGTACAACTGTTTCAAAACAAGAGGCCAGCAACAAAGTGTTGAAAGCACACAAGTCATTTATTCATCCAGAAATGGGTTACATTACCAACATCATACCGGTTTCAGCATACTTGCCTTCTTCAGTAATATAAAGCATGTCAGTAAATCCATAACCAACCATTTATATAGAAATAAATAATTAAATAAAATAAGACCTCTTTCTGTTAAGTCACTTCCTCTGGGAAAATAAGTCCAATACATTAAATTATAAATGATCATTAAATCCAGGAGAGAAAAAAAACCCAATTTGATGATCCAATATTTTTCATTTTTGTTAAGAATGGAGTGCCAGCCAAGTTTATTATTTCTGCCACCCTGAATCTTATCTATAATCATAAAATAAAAATTGGCAGTGCTATGAAGGTACAGTGCAGTGTCTGTATAGGGCATTAGTTAGTTGTTTGTTATGGATAGCACTTATGTGCTCAGACATGCAAATATGTAGGGGACGAGAGGTTTGACCTATATAAAATGCTAAACAGGTGCAAGTAGTCAGGTATATGACCCAGTCCATTCCACAAATGGCAAAGAATCTAGTATCATAAACCTAACTAGTGTTTTTACTAGAGAATTGTTGGGACTTGTGTATGTGTTTGCACAATGTATAGTGGCCACATGGGAATGTACCTAACAGCCTATCCCCCGTAATGGTCAATTGATGACTGGTTGATCCCCTAGTGCCTTCATGTTTGAAGTGTGAAAAGTAAGATCCCAAAGTCTTTCCCCTCTGAAAGGAAAATTTACATTTGGGAACAAGAGCTCAATGCAAATCCTTGTCAGCCATTAACATGTTCCAATTCCTGGACGCAACATCTCTAATTAGATTGACATTCTGCCCATAGGTCGTAACAAACCTAATAGTATCTCAACTATCCTCATGGGTTTTGTTTTTTGTATTCAAGTAACTGTTCTATCTTGTCTTGAGGCCCAATTACTGGTAGATAGAATATCCTGTTGTTTGTAACCCCTGATCTGAAATCTGCTGGTCAGGTCTTGCTGAAATGAGACATAATCTTCTTGTGTTGAGCATATTCTTTTAATATGCAAAAACTGAGATTTAGGTATATTTTGGATGGTGTGGTATGGGTGCAAACTCGAGGCAAATAACAAAGTGTAGTACTGGGGTTATTTCCTAAAAACCTGAGTTCTAAGTGTGTCATCAGGGTTTCTTATGATCGTAACATCAAGACAATTGATTTGTTGATTGTCACAATTCAAAGTAAATTCTATTCCCCACTTGTTATCATTTAGGTATTGTACAAACTCCAACAAATATTGCCTATCCGCTCGCCACACCAACCAACAATCATCTAAGAATCTCCTCCAAATGTCATTCTTATTCAGATAAATACTATAGATATCATTATATATCAGATGTTCTTCAAGCTATCCCATAAAGAAATCATCATACATAGGGGCAAATGACGCACCCATCGCTGTATCCTGTGCCTGCCAGTAACATTCCCTTGAAAATAAAAAACATTTTTACATAAAACATGTTTGGCTATACAAACCAAAAGTGTGTTGAAGCCAGCTGGATATATATTAGCCCCCTCCAACCAATATTGGAGTGCCTTTAGGCCCACCCAATGGGGAATGTTAGTATAGAGAGCCTTTGCATCTAATGTGCAAAGAAGCCAAGTGGGTTCCATTTGTGTGTCTGATACAATTTTGAAAAATTGTGTTGTATCCTGTATCCTAGCTCTTATTAGATTTAATAACGGCTTCAGGTACTGTGTCAAAAATACAGACAATGGTTCTGTCAAAGAGTCAATGCCTGAAACTATTGGCCTACGTGGAGGTTTATCCGGGCTTTTTTGTATCTTAGGTAGTAAATACAGAATATGTTACTGTGGGTCACTCACCATCAAGTGTTGCATAACTGAATCTTGAATGATTCCTTCTTCAACCGCCTGATTCAGAAATGAATCAATGTCCTTTTTAAAGTTGGCTGTAAGATCAATAGGCATATGCATATAATGCTGAGGGTTAGACAATTGTCTATTTCCCTCAGCCAGATAATAATCTGTGTTCATAATGACTATTTCCCCACCCTTGTCAGCCGGTATTATAACAATATTCAAATATTTTTTTAATTCTATTCAGGCCTATTGTTCACCAACTATTAAGTTGTGACTAAGCATTCTAGATTGACACAACTTGAAGTGTAGATCTTTGAGCACCGCTTGCTGGAATATGGATACATGTTTATTCATTGGAGGTGTAAATTCAGACTTTAAGAACCTAAACTCAGTAGATCTTTGAGAAGAGTCCCTAGAACCAAAAAAAAAATCTTAGGTTATGTCTACAACAAAACTCAAGAACATCATTAACCATAATGTTTTCATCAGTAAAGAAACCAGGAATATAGTTCAGACCTTTATTTAGTAGTTTTTTTTAGCTCATCCATTATTTCAACTGAGGAAATGTTATGAATATTGTAGTCATTATCAAAGTTTGCTACAGACCTTCTACTGTGTTTATTCCTGTGCATTCTTCCACCCCTATGCCTACCATGTCTAAAGGGTGGTCCAAACTGCGTTTCTTCTTAGGGAAGTTAGAGTCCTATGTATTAGGACCCTCTGTGTTCGTGGCTGAAGATTCTTCTCCTGAGGTACATCTATAATTGGTGTGTGTCTTTTGGAGAATAGACCTTGGCCTTTTTCTGTTGGTCCAGTCATTGATTTAACATCAGAGAACTTAACTTGTTTTGATATTCAAATGGATCCCCCCTCCGGTAATCCCCCATGTCTCTGTTGAACTTGTGTATTTTTTTATCTTTAAATCCTTTGTAAGCTTATTTAAGCATGTAACATAATGGGGCTGGCCCTCAAACTCTTTAAGTTCCTCACATATTGCTTTTACCTCCCCAATATCCTCATCAATCATTCGCTCATAAGAAGAAGTTAGAATGTGAACGGATGTCATGGAGACATTTTGTTGTGCTAGACCCCATTCCTTTGTTAAGGTGTCATCCATCTTGACCACCAAAGGTTCTATTTTCACCCTCAGCCCCCTAGGTGTAATATTTTTGCTTTGATAAGCTTTGAATAGTTTGAGATGCCATACATTCATACATAGTGTTTTCATATTTTTACCCAATTTATTGAATGATTGATTGCAGCCATCAGCTGGATCCATTTTTTCTTTATCCAAGTTCTCCTCACTTTGGCTTGTCAGACCAAAAACACATATGTCATTCTTATCAGCACAAAGGCCCTATAAAATAATGTCCAGATTCATGACACTACAATAATATGCATAAAGTAGTCATCTCATAACATATATTACACCTAGTGTCTGCCTGTACTGGACAAGCTATTCAATAGTACCAACTCTAATTAGAATGTAACTCTGATTAATAGGTCCACATGTATATCACTTGGAGCCTAATGATATTGAGAAAAACGTAAGAGTCTGTAAGTTAAATAGACTAAAGAGTCTCATAACACGGGGAACATTAAGTTGGTTTCTTCTCAAATTGTCAGCCCGGATCACAAAGGGAAATTCCTATTACACACAAAATAGCAGCCCCCCCAAAAAATATTTTTATAATTTGCAAGCCTTCCAAATGCATTTGTTTTTATTATACTATTCTAAACACAGATATTGTTTAATAAAAATGGCAAATCAGTAAACAAACTCTGCCTGTGTGTATGTACTAAGGTAAATAGGGCCCACAGGTATAGGTTTATACAAATACAACTTTTATATAATATATGCTACATCCACATGTATATCACTTGAGGCCTAATGATTTTGAAAAACCATAGGAGTCTGTAAATTACATAGACTAAAAAGTCTCAAAACAAGGGGAAATCAAATTGTCAGTCAGGATCACAAAGGTAAATTCCTATTAAACACAAAATAACAATCCCCCCCAAAAATATTTTTATATAATGTGTAAGCCTTCCAAATGCATGTGTTTTTGGTATACCATTCTAAGCATATGTGTTGTTAAATAAATAAAGAGCATATCCTAAACTGAGTTTAGGTTCTTGAACTCTGAATTTACACCTCCAGTGAATAAACATGTATCCATATTCCAGCAAGTGGTGCTCAAAGATCTACACTTCAACTTGTGGAAATCTAGAATGCTTAGTCACAACTTAACAGTTGGTGAACAACAGGCCTTAATAGAATTAAAAAACAATTTGAATATTGTTATAATACCAGCTGACAAGGATGGAGAAGTGGTCATTATGAACACAGATTATTATCTGGCTGAGGGAAATAGACAATTGTCTAACCCTCAGCATTATATGCATATGCCTATTGATCCTACACCTAACTTTAAGAAGGACATTGATTCATTTCTTAATCAGGTGGTAGAACAAGGAATCATTAAAGATTCAGTTATGCAACACTTGATGGTGAGTGACCCACAGAAACAGGTTCTGTATTTACTACCTAAGATACATAAAAGCCTGGATAAACCTCCGCATAGGCCAATAGTTTCAGGCATTGGCTCTTTGACAGAACCATTGTTTGTATTTTTGACACAATACTTGAAGCCATTATTAAATTTAATAAGAGATAGGATACAGGATACTACACAATTTTTGAAAATTATATCAGACACACAATTGGAACCCACTTGGCTTCTTTGCACATTAGATGTAAAGGCTCTCTATACTAACATTCCCCACTGGGCGAGCCTACAGGTGCTCCAATATTGGTTGGAGAGGGCTAATATATCCGGCTGGCTTCAACACACTTTTGGTTTGTATGGCCGAACATGATTTGCGTAAAAATGTTTTTTATTTCTAAGGGGAATGTTACTGGCAGAAACAGGATACAGCGATGGGTGTGTCATTTGCCCCATGTATGCTGACCTGTTTATGGGATATCTTGAAGAACATCTGATATATAACGATACCCATAATATTTATCTGAAAGAGATTGACATTTGGAGGAGATTCTTTGATGATTGCTGGTTGGTGTGGTGAGTGGATAGGCAATATTTGTTGGTGTTTTCACAATACCTAAACGATAACAAGTGGGGAATAGAATTTACTTTGAATTGTGACAATCAACAAATCAATTTTCTTGATGTTGCAATCATAAGAAACGCTGATGACACACTTAGAACTCAGTTTACTCCAATACAACAATTTGTTACTTGCCTCCAGTTTGCACCCATACCACACCATCCAAAATATACCTAACTCTCAGTTTTTGCGTATTAAAATAATATAGGTTCATAGGTTCATAGGTTTATACTAGGCTATCTGCCCTAAGGCATTTATAAGCCTAGCCCAAATTATTGTTTATATGAAAAAAATACTGTGCCCATTAGTTTGTTGTGCCTCTGTCCAGCAGTGACCCAGAGATGAATCTCCCATCCACAGGTCTAGATTTCTCTTGAACAGAGTCAGCATAGAGCTCTGCCTCACATGGGACGGGATTTTATTCCACAGCATAGGAGTCTCTGAGTGATAGCTCTAGTGGTTTTGGTGGATTTGGATTTTTGAGGTGGAGCATGTCCATTAATTCCGGGTTGGACATGGCCTTGTATGTCAGGCACATGTCACCTCTGAGCAGACGGTATGCGACTGAATAGAGCTGGAGTTTCTTCAATCTGGCAGCATATGACAGATTTTGGAGTCCCTTTATCCTTTTGGTGAGGAACTTTTGGGGTCTCTCCAATTGCTGCAGATGTCGGGTGAGATACATCCATCATTGGTCTGATAAGTGAAGAGTACAGGGAACAATGACCTCACTAGATCTGGATGTTCATGATCAGGTGGGCAATGTAGAAGGTCTTTCTTACCACTTTAGCAATGTGAGTGTCAAAAGAAAGGCCACTGTCAACCTGGGTCCCCAGGTCCCTGATAACCTCTTCTGTGCTTAGTGGATTGCCACCTATATGGTAGCTTGGGGTTACCTTGTTTTTCCCGAAGGGTATGACTATACATTTTTGGCGTTTAACTTCAGGCCATGGCTCTGGCACCAGCTATCTGTTTGAGTCCCTTCTGAAGGATATCAGTGTCCGATGCACTTTCCACTATGGAGTTTGCAGTCATCTGCAAACTTTGTCAGCCAAAGTCCTCCCATGTTGGCCTGTACTTCTGAGAAGTAGATGCCAAACAATAGTGTGGGACACCACTTGTGACCGGCTTGGAGTCTGACACAGCGCCAGCAACTCTAACCCTGTGGGTTCTGTCAGTTTGCAACCCATCTTGTGACATATGGGTTTACATTTTGCAAGGTCAAGGTAGGCTGTATGGACTGCCTTTCCTCATCAATGGCCTTGGTGACTATTTGAAGAAGAAGACCAGTTTCAAAAGGCATGATCTTCCCTTGACAAAAAGCCAACTGGGTCGGGTCCAATGTCTGCAAGTCCCCTATATCTTTGTTTATGAGCTCCATTATGATCCTCTCCATAGCTTTGCAGACTAGACTTGTTAAGCTTGTAATTACCAGGGTCATCCTGTGGTAAGGCTGAGATTAAACAGCTGCCTTATGTGGGTTTAATTCCTCATTTTCCCATTGATGCTTTTGAGATGTCCGGGAGGCTACACTGGCTGGGATAGTTATCTCTCCTTTAGGGGAGAGGGGTGAAGTTTGCACTGAACCTGTCTGCCAGTATGTTGGCAATGTCTGTGGGTTCAGTGATTTTTGTATCATTTTGGACTAATTCTGAGCATATCTGTGAGTTTCCACCCAGGTTCCTAACATAGTTTCCACCCAGGTTCCTAACATAGCTGAAAAAGGCCTTATGATTGTCCTTTGAATCCATGGCAATTTTTCTCTCAAAATATGCTCAACACAAGAAGTTTATGTCTCATTTCAGCAGGACCTGACCAACAGGTTTTAGATCAGGGGTTACAAACAACAGGATATTCTATCTGCCAGTAATTGGGCCTCTAGACAAGATAGAACATAGTTACTAGAATACAAAAACAAAACCCAGGAGGATAATTCAGATACTGTTAGGTTTGTTACAACCTATAGGTGGAATGTCAATCTAATTAAAGATATTGTGTCCAGGAATTGGAACATGTTAATGGCTAATGAGGATTTGCATCGGGCTCTTGGTCCAGAATGCAAATTTTCCTTTTGGAGGGGAAAGACTTTGGGATCTTACTTTTCACACTTCAAACGTGAAGGCACTAGGGGACCTACCAGTCATCAATTGACCATTACTGGGGATAGGCTGTTAGGTACATACCCACTGGCCACTGTACATTGTGCAAACATATACACAAGTCCAAGCAAATCTCTAGTAAAAACATTAGTCAGGTTTACAATACTAGATTCTTTGCCAGTTGTGGAATGGACTGGGTCTTATACCTTGTTACTTGCACATGCTCAGCATTTTATATAGGTCAAACCTCTCATCCCCTCTGTATTTGCATGTCTGAGCACCTAAGTGATATCCATAACAAATGACTAACTAATGCCTATACAGACACTGTACCTCTCAAGACACTGCCAAATTTTATTTTATGATTATAGATAAGTTTCCAGGTGACAGAAGTAATAAACTTAGCTGGCACTCCATTCTTAACAAAAAGGAAAAATATTGGATCATCAAATTGGGAAGGGGGGGGACTTTTCTCTCCTGGTTTTAATGATCATTTATAATTTAATGCATTCGACTTATTTTCAAAGAGGAAGTGACTTAACAGGAAGAGGTCTTATTTTATTTAATCATTTATTTCTATATTAATGGTTGTTTATGGATTTACTGACAAGCTTTATATCACTGAAGAAGGCAAGCATGCCAAAACCGGTATGATGTTGGTAATGTAACTCATTTGTGGATGAATAAATGATTTGTGTGCTTTCAACACTTTGGTGCTGGCCTCTTGTTTTGAATCAGTTGATGGTCCACCATTATTCGGATGGATGACTGTTCCTGTCCACCATTCTGCCAGAACAGAGAATGTGTGGTGGCTGTGGTTAAGTAAGGATCCAACTGTGTCTGCTAGGTCAGCTTTTCAGTTGTTCAAAAGGCAACCTGGGATATTACCCTGTCCATTGATGCCATGTTTTTAGCCTTAGTGTGTGCACAGATGAGCTGCTTTCTTGAGAAAATAAATGGAGTAATGTTTGCATGCATACTTTGGGGTTACAAAGGGGTGACAGGGTACTGAAGTTGATAAAAACCTTTCAGGTAGCAGGTTCTATTGCCTCCAGTTGAGTATGTGTGGTGCCTTCCACAACCATCACTGTGCATAGCTGTGTATTCCCCTTAAGATTTCATACTTAGTTAAAATATGATGTGTGGAGAGAAAGGCATATTCCAGATGACTAGAGAATAAGCATACTTGTGCCAGTGTACAAGAATAAATGAGACATTCACAACTGTGGGCAGTACAGAAGTATCAAACTCCTGTCACACTGCATGAAAGTTCTGGACAGGGTGACTGATAAACGGATATGCAGAGTAATAGAAAGTAAAATTGGAGATGAGCATTTCAGATTCAGATCGGGATGCAGCACAACTGACCCAATGTTTGCAGTGAGACAGATAGTGGATAAGAAGCTAGAGATGAGGAAAAATCCAACTGGGCATTCTTGGACCTGGAGAAAGTATATGCCAAGGTCCCAAGAAAGCTGATTTGGGCAGTACTGTGATGGTTTGCAGCCCCAGAAAAATTGATAGAATTAGTGCAGGCTATGATCAAGGACCAAATGACTCAAGTATGAAAAGTGTTCAATGTCATAGTAGGGTTCTCCGTGGGAGTGGTTGTGCACCAGAGTTCAGCTTTGAGCCCATCACTGTTCATACCACTGATCATACCTCTCAACTTTACTGAATTCCTCTGTATTTTCTATTTTGGGGGGCAAAATAATAGGGTGCCATGGATTCCTGAGTGACCTCTTCAAATCCTGATTTTTTTTTTGTTGCTTTATTTACATTTTGTAGTGAATGAGGATGTAATCAAGCATAGCTGGTGTATCTTGCAACACCATTGACATGCACTAGCATGCGTGATGACATCAGTGTCATGAGACACAGCAGCAGTTCCTGACTGCAAATATGAGGAATCTGATTCACACCAAACACTGTCTGTGTAATGCAATGCATTATCTAAAGAGTACAAAGTTTATGAAAACAATTAGGGATGCTTTAATTATTTCATTCCTCACTTATTTTCTAAAAAGTAATGAAATTCAGGAAGGAGAGAACAAAATTAGAGGTCAAACAAAGTCAGGGACGACCATGAAAATCAACGACATTTTATAACTATGGCCATTTCTAACAGCTATTGTTTGGCTTCTTGTCTTCACTTACTGGTTTATAACCTGTGTTGTATAAGCCACAAATAAAGATAGATGAAGACAGAGGACTAACACTGCCCACAAAATGTTGAGGTACTTAATTAAATTATAAACAACAGAAATGCTAAATGCAGAAGCTCTGACTGTACTATATTGACCAAGACCACAACTCTTTCATAAAATAAGCGGTTTCGTGTTTAATAGTAAAAACTTCTTCAGATCTGATCACACAAACAGGGTGAATGCTGTGGAATTAGAAACCATACCAACTTGTCATACTAACCAAATACTTTAGCACCACAACCCAAATCTGACTTTCACAGTGTCAGAGTGCACTTTCTAGATGATGAAAGCATCAGTGTATGATGAGAAGAAGATGTTGGGTGGAGTGTCTCCCATAGCTGTTTTCTCACATTCTGCTCTAAAATTGTCTCATGCGTGATAGTTGACTGAACACACACATGCACATGCACACACACACACACACACACACACACACACACACACACACACACACACACATACACACATTGACTGTTGTGAGATTAGAACCCCTACCTAGTTACAATAGCTAGAAATCACAGTGTTTAATGCTGCAACACAAGCCTGACTTTCACACTGCCAGAGTGCCCTTTATAGAGGGTGACAGCATCAATGTATGGTTAGAAAAAGATGTTGTTAGAAATATCTCCCATAACTATGTACTCACATGCTGCGCTGAAATTGTATCCTGATAGTTGACTAATACACACAGACACACAAGTTAACTGCTGTGAAATTAGAGTTCCTACCTATGTAGTTACACCAGCTAGAGAACACAGTACTTAACACTAGGGCCATGATACAAGCCTACCTATCATACTGTTCGAGTGCACTTTATAGAGGATGACAGCATCAGTGCATGGTGAGAAAACATTGGTTAGAATGTCTCACATAGCTGTGTTTTCACATGCTGCTCTAAAATTGTTCTCTGACTTATAGTTGACTGAATACATACAGTTTGACTGCTGTGAGATTAGAACCCATACCTATCTAGTTATACAAAGAGAACACATTACTTAAAGCTAGTGCCACACCACAAGTGTGACTTCAATAGCATCAGAGTACACTTTAGAGAGGAGGACATCATCCTGTGTATGTTGAGAAAATGATGTTTGGAGGTCTGAATGAATCTGCTGTGTAGTCATGTAAATTTGTTCTGAATGATACTTGAGTGAGGACATTAGAACATAAATTCATACTCTTCTGACTACACACAAACACTGAGTTAGACATACAGGCACACACACAACCCGTACCTAACTAGTTATTTCAACTGAAAAAACACTGTACCTAACATTCACAACATCACAAAAGTCTGATATTATCGTTGTCATAGTGGTCTTTATGGAGGATGACATCAGCATAATTTTGCAGGCAACACAAGGCATTATAAGACTTGTGTGCAAAGGCTGGGCTTCAGATTTGATTTTGTGATTGCATTATGCAAAAATACATTTAAACAGATACTTACAATATCAGTGTGACATGATCATGGATGAACAATGTCCAGTCAGTATAAACCAATACCAAATGCAACATTATGGCAATTGTGCTCTTTATTTCTGTAGTGTCCTTGGAACCAGTTACTGATTAATCATTTGCAAGTGTATCGCTGCAGGACACACATAACTCTGTGTAAGTATGTCTTCACTGAACCGCATGTCCCTGCTCTTCTCTTGTGTTTATGAATACATTTCTATGTGATTGAAGATAACTGGCCAATAACCATACTTACATATGATAAACACTTCTTTGCATAGTACATCGAAGAGAAACTCATTTGCAAGGGTGATGGCAAAATGTAAGCTATATATGCATGATTCCCAATTCACGAATTCAACATGAACTTGTGAAGTAGTTAGGAAGATATGTTATGGGGAGAAATAGTTGACAGACAACTATGGTGTTCATAGTGTAGCTTATATCGGAAATGTTGTGCTATAAGTTTTATTACATAAATAACTGCTGAAATTGCCTTCCCATTTGCATGAAGTTAAGTGACTACAAATCGTGATTTTTTGGTTAAATGACAAAATAGTAATATGTCAATTGGTTCACCTAACTTTGCGCAAACAGGCTAAGCATCAATGCATGGCCCTCAGCACACTGGACAGTACTGAGTGTGGAAATACACCTGAAGCCTAGCTTTTGCTGTGACATTATGTATAAGAGCAGTAAGCTCCTGGTTAGACCACAGATGAGAACAAGGTTCAAATCCACACCATTTCATTTTCTTAACAATGGTGTCATGATGGCATTAGCTAAGAAAATGTGATAAAGAAGCAAATGTGACAATCAATGGCTACAGTAAAGTTTGTGTCTTCCACAGTTTTTATCAGTAATGCCTACCTCATTACAGTTGTGCAACTATTAGCTGTTTTGCAGGCCTCACTGCAAATCATAGTTCAATTGAGTGTACAGCTTTCTACAAATGACAAGAGGTGGTACATCTTTTGAAATGATTATTATGACTCAGAAGATATGCTAGCTATTTGTGTATGGCCAGAGATCCTGAAAACTGTGTGTAGTATGCCCTGTCACAGTAAGGACAGTTTTTACATCACATTAGATGAAGATTTCATCCATCATCACCTGAACATGACACTAACAGAATCCTACAGATGATTTTAAAACATTGCACAGTATGGGAGCACTGATAATCTCTTGAATTAAAGTAACGTTTTTTGTATTATCCTTTAGCCCAGTCGAGTCAGTCTGCAGATACCATCCATCAACCTAACAGATGCACACATAAAGAGGGGTTGGAGTGATGGGATAAATACAAGGAGAGAGATATATACACCTAACAGTGTTTTGCTTAATGGCACATTAATGGACTTTTTTTATCTGTTGTTATTGTTAACCATGCATGTTGTGTAGCATGGAATGACTGACATAAGGGAAAGAAGGCTTAGGAGAGGGGCAACAGCCTAATGACAAGCAGAACAAGGTTAACTAAATATGTAAAAGCAGTGGAGATGGATGCCACTTCAGATATTCATTTTTGGGGAGTAATCAGTATACCTCCATGAAAAAGTCATAACTGTGGCACATTTTAATATGTGGGTGATTAAATATATCATACACATATATTTTCAGACCAAGAAATGATGAGAGATGCCTTTGGAATCAAACCCTTGACGCTATTTTAAAAAAATGTTCAGTCAATTTGTGATGATATGGAAAAGTGGCAGCATGGCCAACTGGAGTTTTGTAAAGAATGATATGTCCTTTGAATATCAAACTGATTTATGCAAAATTCTTGTGTTACAAATGTATTAGAACTGTAAGGCATTTGTATATCAAACTGATTTTCTACAAATGCTTGTGCTGAAAATTGTTTTTCTATGTGTGGCCTGTGTTGAAATGCATCAACAGTGCACCCTGCTGAAATGAAGAGAAATGTGCATATATTGTTGTAACTGAATTAAATGTATATCTTTTAATAGAGGATACTGACACAGCAGAGGTTAACTTTAAAAAAATAAGTGAAATGTAAGTGAGCTATTAAACCATTAAAAGGCACCCGCAGTGCTGAGTAAGTCCGCAGATGTTGGGTCTGAGGAAGAGCCTTTGTCCATTAGTTCAGTGAAAAGAGAGGAGTCCCCAGGCACTATCATAAACATTTGGATGAGTATTGTGGCCATCTGTGCTAATTTACTGTCTCAGTTTCAAAGGGGAATACTGTGAGAACCTAGAGTCGGGTGACCAGATGAGGTCATTCTGTCAGCCCTCTTGGAAATTATATTTTAAATTTTACAAAGAGAAGTCTCAGTGTATTGAGCAATGTGGTTGGGAAGCCTGGCTAGAAAGACCCTCACCCACAGCCTCTTGCCTTGCAGTAGTAAGTAACATAACTAGGGAACAGTAATTCTCTTAGATTTAGTCAGGAATATAGTGAAGCTTAGTTTAGACATTATTTTTCTATATTTGTCTGAGTCTGTCAATCAGTGTTCTTTTCAATATTTCCTGTGATCTGAACTCTGTGGTTTATTGTGAATATATGTATTCAATATTTTCATGTACTTTTATTATTTATTATTAAATATATTTAAAACGTTTATTGTGTCTGGCCCTTGTAGAAAGTAGCTAACCATGGCAAGTGTTTATATTAATTTGGAGACACTGTGCCGGCCACTCCAGAAGCCCTAACAGTCTTGGTGAACTATTATCATTTGTAATAGTATTAATATTACACAGTATAATTGGATACCCTTTTAAGAGTCTTATAGTAACTGACTGATGGCAGTGATAACTCTCTTATAGTCTGGGAAAGTTGGTAGAGCAGGTAATCTGTGCCAGTATTTCCCAAGTGTGTGTGTGTGTGTGTGTGTGTGTGTGTGTGTGTGTGTGTGTGTGTGTGTGTGTGTGTGTGTGAAAATTATATCTTAAAGAGTGTGTGTATCAGCTACTTGGGGTAGGGACATGAAACATTGGGTTTACAGAGAGGGGCTGGAGGACTTGGCTAGGACACTCGACTGAAGACCTAACCCTACAGCTGTACCAGTGGGGAGTCTTATTGTGGACCTGGAGGGAGACAGATTAAGAGACATCCAGACCTTGGGCTGAGTGTGTTCCCTCTGTGTTCTTAAGGGAAAGTGTACTTGGTGCAGAGAGGTCTGCATCTGGAAATACTGAGTATATCTGTTTGTATTCCAGGTGCACATCCTTCTCCAAAATCAGTGGTATTACTGGTTCCACATCTGGGCAACACATATTAGTTGCCATCACAAATTGGTAGCAGTGCTGGGTATCACACAAGTGATTTATGTCAGCAGTAAATGTTTCAAAGTACTGCTTTTACTCTGCTTTAGGTCTGTGTTTCTTTAGTGGAGTGAATCTAAGCAGTATTGTGCATAGATAACTCAACTAGTGTGGCTGTTGGCAAATACTCACCAGGTTTTGTCACAGGACATGAAGAGCCATTCACTGCTGCTTGGCATTGGTGCATGGTGGAAAATTCTATGCAAATGCAAAGGTCAAAACTTGAAGGCTTTATTATGGGTGCTTTCTGGCCATGTGTGTGGTGTATAATTCTATTTTTAGACCAGATTAAAGGAGCAAAAGTGGGGTAGATAGGAAAGTGGTGAAATGGGTTGCAAGCAGGGGGAAGAACAAAGGGGATGGAATAAAGGAATCTGCAAAAGGGGATTAGGAAGGAACCACAGATATGCACTTCTTTAACATTTCAATGTAAACATGTATAGAAAATTGAATGAATGTGGACTGTCATCACAACACAGATGGGTGGCAACAACGCAATCATGTTGCATAGCCAATTTGACCAAATCACTTATGTCAAGAATATACATATGCAAAACTGACAGCTATGTATGGGGCAATTATTTATTTATTTATTTTTGCTGATGCCTTATCTATTAGGGCCACTGGGCCCTTGAGAAGTGACATAGGAATGTCAGGATCAGGTATGTAGAGTAGGAGAAGGAAGCAGGTGCAGACAAACAAGACAATCAAGACAGACACAGGGATGGTGATGGACACAAAAGGTTAAGGGGACACCATGACAGGGGACAGGTAGGGGACATTGGAGGCACATATCTGTCAAGCTTGGGAATAGTGAGAATCTAGTCCTCATCATCAGAACCATCATCACTGTTTCTTTCTTGGTTACTTGTGAAGTTGCTTGATGTAAGGGTCTTTTCTTAAATTCTAGGGAGCAACCGTTCTAGAAGGTTGCGGTAGGCACCAATGCCAGTTAATATGACATCATGCACCATCCCTGGCAGCTATTGGCATGTGATATAATTACTGCATCCACCAATATTCCTGGAGGGTGCCAATGCACCAGCAGTCAGTGCAATGGTACCTGATGTGGATGGGCCAGGTAGTACAGGGGCTGTAGAGGCAGTACTGCCAGGTTGTGCCCCAGAGGTCCTGGTTATTGATGTGGCAGCTGGTGGCACTTTGAAAAACTGAGCCACAGAGGATGGCCTACCTCCCTGTGCTGAAAAACATTTTGTTTGTTGTCAGGAAAGTATGTCATCAGAATGGTGTGCTCTAATTAAAAAGAGAGAGAGAGAGAAATACGTGGTTGGTTGAGACAAAAATAAAAACAGATGATCAGAACCATTATATGTCACATTCAAATGCTTTATAACAATAAATATACTTTTAGTATTATATCAACTATACAGCTTTTCCAATCCAGAAGAGGATTGAGAATTGTTACAAGTAATCCTTGCAATATGCAGATATTGTATATATGCTTTTAAATACACTACAGATTAATTTAACAACATGGCATTAATGCCAGTCTTCCTAGAATTAAAATAAAAAATTATATTTTTGTAATTTGAACGTATTTGCTACTGGTGGGAATTGAACCCACCAAATCTGAATGCACTATTAAACTTGTCTAATACAATTACCAAGAGCTACAGAAGAAAGCATGCATTCTTGCTTTTACAGTTAAGATCTGCCTGCATAATTTGCTAGTAATGTATGGAAGGCCAATACTTTTAATACAATCATGTTAATTTAGAATGCATGCATACCTCTTGAGTCTTTCCACTCTTTCATCAAGTACCTCCCTGTTCACTGAAATTTCCTGAGCAGATGTAAAATGAAGAAGGAGAGAAAAAAAGAAACATGAAAGGATTACACATACCAGTCTTGGCCATCTACAGCTTTCCATAACATCTAATGTTACTTTGTCTGTATACTTACACAACTGTGGGATGTCAGCAGTTCTGAGTTGATCCAGCCACTGGTTGAGTTGTGCCTGCTTGAGCCATTTTAGGTCATTATACAGATGTCTGCATTGCTCCCCAGTGTGTGGTATGCCAGTTGCACTGGAGACAGCCTTGGCTAGACTGTTCCATGCCTCAGCATTATACCCAGTATATTCTGGCTGCAGCAGCCTACATCTATAACACTTAGTGCAATAAATATTTTGGACTCCTCCATATGCCACGTTTGTTCCCTGTACTTGACATCATCCTTACCATCTCCTGCCATGTCTGCACAGGTTGTCCAACAACAAAAAAAGTATTTTCCTGCTAATGCATAATATTATGTTTACAGCCAGTGTGCAATCCCACACAACCATGCCAAACATGTTTGCATAATGTTAAGTGAAGACAATAGACAAACATTGCCAAACAAAGAAGAAGGCAGTTTATGAAATAGGAACAATAATGTGACAGTTGGCATTAATTTATGGCATACATGCTGCTATATCTGATGACACTTTGTCCATTGGTCAACACTGATATGTTAAATGACTTGACTTTTAAGACCTGACTTTGGGGGGTTAGATGACATGACTTGACACTTAATTTGTTGGGCCTTAAACACTGTTAAAAGTAATTTGTACAATGTGAGTTTCAAAATTATGTAAAAATGGAATACATATATTTCCACATAGGTGATTTTCTTCATTGCCACAGAAGAAGAGTTTGTCTAACATGGTCATTACTGATATACACTTTAAGGAATGAATGGTGCTATACTTCAATTAACCATGTATGTGTGTGACATGACAAGGTCCTACCTTATGCATTCTCAGATGTGTGATACAGGAATAATGTGTGACAATATACTTGAAATGGATATACTTGTATTACTTCAAGAACTGATTTTTGAGTTCTGGTTCAGAGCACACAATACATGCTGTTTTTAAATTAAAGTTGTGTCAGGGGAGGTGTGTAAATAATTATCAGTAAACTATGGAGTCCATCCCAGGTCTGAAAATACATTTATAATTACATAATCATCAGTGTCATGGTACAGTAGTCACACATAATAGATATGATACCATGTGTATATTCAATCAACCTGCTATACATAGGCATTGGTATGTAGAACTAGCTTTGTATTCTAAATTTTGTGAAAAAATACAGTGTAACACCCTTAATAAAAAAGTGGAGTGTGCTGAATTAGAACCCTATCTCACCTGGGTTATGCCATGAACTTAACACCTGGTACCACAGGGAAAGCTAGGTAGTAAGTGTATGTTTTACATTCAGTACTGTCCAAGTTGCTAACGGACACTCAACACAGCTTAGCCTGTTTGCACAAAGGAAAGCAAACAAAATAAAAAATTTCAGTTGTTTTCCTTATGCATCAAACAGTGTTTGCATACAGATGAGCAGCACAGAAGTTAAAATGTTTCAGTTGTTTTCCTTAAACAGTGAACCATGTTTGCACAGAGATGAGCAACACACAAGAGTATCAGGCAATTAACGTACACTACTTCTGTTAATACTCATTATGATCCTTACTCAGTAAAAAAAAAATCTAGATATGATAACAGTTTTCACTGCCAGATACAAGCAGATAAATAAATCAAATAACTAAAAAGGTTTAGGAGCAACTCTATGCAGATGAAAATTTTCAGCATTCAAAGCGTCTATTCAGACCAAACACAAAAGTTGTTTCCAATTCAAAAATTCAATTTACCGCAGGTTTTTAAACAAGTCCAATCTCTTATTTGAACACAGATAGCAGGTAAGCGCTTTCGCCAAAGAGGCTTCCTCAGATGATTAAATCATTAAAATTGTGTGTGGCCAATGCTGTGCATCACTTGCCATGTATGTGTTCCTTAGTCCATGACATGGACGGTGTCTTGGATGTGTACACCCCCCACATGCATGTACAGTGACATGTGGAACTGTACCTGGGGTGTCTGGCCCATGTTGTCAACACAAGTTATCATCAGATGTGCCAGTCTTGCCTACCTGTGGTAGGAACTGGTAATGGGCAGCAGGTTTACCCTGCACCTAAATAGATAGCATGCTAATGGCATTCCCTGGTGTCAGTGGCATCTGTCAATACAGGGCATGTTGTCAGGCATGGTATGTCCTTTGTGGGTCACATGTGATGGCACCACAGGTGTTTTAGGTGTCCATTGGAGAACATGGGGAAGGTGCACTGTCTGCATGCACGTGCATATTGGACAGATGGACAGGGTGCCATGCCCTCTATAGCCCACAGCTATCACCCCATAATTACTATCAGTGGCCAATATGCAGTGTACTGCCCACATATTGGCTGTTGCCTAGGCATGTGTGTGTGTATGAGACATGGGTTGAGAGTGTGGTCTGGGTAATACTGGGGTTGCTAACTGTGATTGCCTATACTTGATGTCACATGTATGATTATGGCTTTGCACCCCAGCCTCTCAGCTATTTCACATCTGTTATCCCTGTATGGTGGAAATTGTGATATATAGTAGGGCCACCATATAAGAAATATGCAAAATCCACTCCACATTGGCCACTGGTGTCACACACTGACAAGCACCTCCCCACAGGATACATGGTACAAGCACAGACACACACCTGTTATGTCTGGACGTAGAACCCCTACCTCACTGATTTATTGCACTACAGCACTACACAGTTATAGTATGCACCATGGAGATTACTGGAGTACTCCTTCCCCAAAGGTGTATATTACATTGGATGACATCAGCAGGATTGCCAAAGTAGGACATTCGAATTGTAGTAAGTGTGACTAGCCTAAAATGCATTGCTCCCACACACTGGACATCCACAACCGACATGTGTGGGTATAGAACCCCTAACAGGAGTCTATATCACACTACAGCATGGAGCTGTTATAAGATGCAACATGGGGACTACTAGGGAACTCCTTCCCCAAAGGTGTATTTCACAATGAATGACATCAGCAGGATTGCCAAAGTAGGATATTTGAAATGCACTGTGTGTGACTAGCCTAAACTGCATTGCTCATTACACAGTCAGTGACACACACACAAAACATCCACAACCAACATGTGTGGGTATAGAATCCCCAACAAAGGTCTATATCACACTACAGCATGGAGCTGTTATAGGACACACCATGGGGGTTACTAGAGAACTCCTTCCCCAAAGGTGTATTTCACAATGAATGACATCAGCAGAATTGCCAAAGTACACAATTTCAAATGTACTGAGTGTGACTAGCCTATAATGCATTGCTCCATACACAGACATTGAAACACACATAAAACATCCAGAACTGCCATGGGTGGTGATGGAACCCTTCCACAGTTCTACATCACACTACACCATTACAGGACGCATTACAGAGATTACTGGGCTACAACTTTCCCAAAGATGTATTTCTAGGTTTGTGACATCAGCAGCCTTGCCAAAGTTAATTATATGAATTGTAAGGAGGGTGAGTACTCTAAAAAGCATTGCTTTCTACACAGTCAGACATGCACAAACACACACACACACACATGCCAAGTCTGGGGTTAGAACTCTTACCTAATTACTTTATCACACTACAGCAATACGCAGTTACAGGACATGTTACGGAGATTACTGGGCTACAGACTTCCCAAAGGTGTATTTCTAGGTGGGTGAAATCAGCAGCCTTGCCAAGGTTGAGTATATGAATTGTAAGGAATGTGAGTACCCTAAAAGGCATTGCTCTCTGCACAGTCAGACACACACACCAACACACACTCGCCAAGTCTGGGGTTAGTACTCCTACCTAACTAGTTTATCACACTGCAACAGTACACAGTTATGGGACATGCCACAGAGATGACTGGGCTACAACTCTCTCAAAGGTGTATTTCACATTGGATGACCTCAGCAGGCTTGTCATAGTAGGGCTATGGGGAGGGCGGTGTGTGCATGGGCCATAACCCATTCATCTAGGGGTTGACACGCCAAATGAGGGCACACACGGGGTCATATGTCACAGATGCATGTATTCAGCTGCTAGATGACAACTTCCTTGTACAGTCATGTTGCACAGCTGGCACATGAACCACATAGTCTGTAATGCTGACAGATACTGGTGGCTAGTATCTGCAGAGAGTGACATCTGCACCTCATGTGTTAGGGGCCCTTTGGCTGTGTGCTGGGTGGGACAGGCCTGGATGGCTCCTTGTCACAGTCACCCTCTTCCAGACATCTGTGTATGTCTACCTTTGGCTTATTATAGTGTGTTGTCCTGACATATATGTCTGTATTCCTATCCACTGTGTATGCAAGGCATGAGTGGTGCATACTGACGAGTGTCTGCACTAATAACTGCAACTGCCAGATATGTCTGGTCCACTGGTGTTTACATTCAGGGCCTTCATGTGTTTAAGTGTGTGAGCATGCCCAGTATGGCCGTCTGTATTGAATGTGTGGATTGTGTCCAGGTAGTTTGTGCTGCAGTGCTGAACTTTGTATTGTACATGGACAGGTAGCATGCCGTCTCTGCAGGGTATCCATCGATCATTTGGCTTTGACTGTTACTACATTTCTACATAGCAGGGGGGGCTCACCTGACTGTTTCTACATTTCTACACAGCGTTGGGGCTCACCTGACTGTTATTACATTACTATGTAGGATGTGGGGGGCACACGTGACACTTGTACACATTTGCTATGACTGTACTGGTATGTCAGGTACTCCATTTCATTCTGTATTGCTAACTATCATGCTGACTAGAGGCATATCAGTGTACTACAGATAGTGGCTTTGGTTGCCCTACATATTATTGTCTGACTTCCTACCCTTCAGACCTAACATCCTGCTGCCTGCCCTGCTGTGGTCTGTCTGTGTAGACCTGGGGGGGAGTTAACCATAGCCATCATTCTGGGACCAAGACACAGGCTCTGTGTGGGTTTGTCTACACCTGTCCTGCTGGCTGATACTGTTGTTGGGTATGTGAACCGTCCTGACTGGCATGTTCGGGTCATATGGACACACATGTCGCTCAGCACATTTCCTGCAGTGAGTTTTGTCACCCTGTGTAGTACTGGCTACTATGGTGACCCCAGTATGTGTTACAGATGTCATGGTGCCACTATGGGTGTCTACTGTCTGCTGCCATAACATTCAGCCACCCAATTCTCTTGCATGCTCACATCCATGCCATAGCTACAGGTAACTACACATTCTACATCAATTGGCAATTGATAGGTTGATTGACTTACCTTGAGGGTGTGCCAGACTTGCGGATGGTGCTGGAGGGCTGCCTATGTCGGATGCACAAAGTACAGTCCCTATACATGGTTGAGCACAGGTAGTATCATGTTTGGCATCCCTTTTAATTTATGTGTGAGTCAGAGAGAGGTGTCATTCCCTGGGTCCCAACTGTGTCAGTGCATGTGCTATGCATTGCCTCTTTGCCAAGGCCAGGGCATACTGGGCACACCTCCTTCTGCCTACTTGGGCAGACTCAGGTTGTTCCTCCTCTGGGTCACTCTGTGCCTGTGCAAGCCTTGGCATTGGTGGGGACTGTGTGGCCCTGCCTCATGCTGTTCCTGCTGCAGCTGTTTCCACAGGATCATATTGTATAGCATAGCACATACCATAACAATTTGGGTAAATGTAGCTGGTGAATACTGCAAGGCTCCAACGGATGTGTCCAGACACTGAAACCATGACCTGAGCATCACAAACACATACTCTATTATATGTCTGGCCTGTGGGTGTGCCTCATTATGGCATTGTTGTTCAGGTGTGTGTGTGCATTTCTAATGGGTGTCATCAGCCACGGCTCCAGAGTGTACCCAGCATCCCCCACTAGGTGACCGTAGGTGATGTCCATATTGGCAAATCTCTGGTACAGTTGTGTCAGATGCCATATGTGAGAATTGTCATAGCTTCCAGGGCAGCCAGCACACACATTCATTATAATGCCTTGGGCATCAAATATCACCTGGCAGTTGATGGAGGGGATGCTCCTGCAGTTGATGTAGGCCCTAGCCTGCTCACCATATGTGCGTGCAGTCTATAGCACCAACTACCCCAGGGTATTCTGCTATTTGGTGAAAGAAATGCATATTGCTGGTCAACACTTCACGGGTGTTGAGGAAATATATGTGCTCACTGGCATGTGCTGACATGGCATCCAGGAACTGGTGGAATACTCTGGATGCTGATGCCTGTGAGATCCCCATGATATCCCTAGTTGTGCTTTGGGAGGTACCTGTGGCTAGTATACCTAGGCCTACACATACCTTGGCATCCACTGGGATGGGTTCCCCTCAGTTAGTTTGGTGTGTCAGGTGTGTCCGGCACAGCTCAACAATTTGCTGTAGGCGGTCTCTGTCCACTCTATAGTGCTACACTATCTCCAGCTCATGTAGCCCCTGGTAGGTTACCCTGGGTCTGTACACTCTCTTCCGTCTCCTCTCTGTGGGTTTTTTTGGCAGCATTCACATCCTCAACATCCTCATCCTCTTGCACATGTTGTTTCTATGTTGCCTGCTGGAGTCCTTCTCATTTTGTAGGTTTGTTTGCTAAAATTTCCCTCTTGTATACAGCGGTGGAGTAGAGTGTGGGAAAAACCAGAAGGGAAGGTGTTTGCTTAGCTTATAGTAGTGTTCTGGGCTGGGCTACTCTGCTGCCTGTGTAATTGGTTGATTCTGATACATTTCACCTGCCAGCTACACTAGTTCTCCTTCAATACCTTTCTACTGCTGTTTTCCCTTCCCATTGCCTTCCTGTTTAAGCCCGTGTGCGCGCCGCACAAACAGAGTGCTCAAATGTGCACACTGCTGTTATTTCCTGGTTTAACTTCTTTTTTCTTCCTGTAACACCCGGTGTGCTGCGCGCACACCCGCTTATGCTTTGTAAAGAGTTCTAGGCAGGTTTAGACACACCCCCTAGCTTAGCTGTGCTAAGCTAGGAGCAAACCTGAGCCACAGGATTCCAATCCGTTTTCAGTGTGCCTGACACCCCCCCATGATGTCACCTACCTCCTAGGCTTGCACACAGCTATTCATACTCTTACACTGTTGAGGCCTGACTCACATGCTGGGGAAAGCTGGGATTCACTACCCTTCCCCTCATTTGCATAGGATTGCCTGCTAATGCATAGTTACATGTGTCACACTGAGCCTCCCCCCTTAGCAACCACTACTCACTGGCCAGGTTGTCTTCTGCCTGCCATTGACTTGCATGGCAGAATACTGATTTTAGTTAGAATGCTTATTTTAGGTTTATTTTCTTATTATCCCCCCAATCCCGTTTGTGCACTGCTGCCATATGCTTAAACAGCCGAGATCTGCTAAAAAAAAAAAAAAAGTTGATTTTTTTAAATTTTTTTGTATTGTTTGCAATGCCAATGGCCTTATACTTGGCCATTGGCATCCTTCCTCAATGATATGCAACCTTTATTTGGAGCTGTCATAGCTCCGTTTTGGATTTTGCAGAAATGTACTTGGTTACTAACCGAGTACATTTCTGCAGATAGCACTAGTCTTGCACTGACTGTTGCAAGCTTCCTGGATTGCAAAATCACCTCATTTGCATGAATTTCACCTGCAAATGGGGTGATTTGCATACCAGGGCTTATTTCATGCAAGATTAGTGCAGAAGTGCTCGTGCATGCCCCCTGCAGGCTGTTCCTGGATCGCACGGCAGACATATTGCCTGCTTGAGCTCCTGCACCGATCTTGCACTCCGTGCAAACTTTTGAGAATCCAGGGGAATGTCTGTTGTGTTTCTGCACGAGAGTTTGTTCTTGACTGAGTAGTGCAACTGGTGCAAATGGCAGATTGCCAAACTAATACTAAAAGTAAATATTGATAAAAATAAAAAAAAAAAACACATTGCATGATGCTTTCCAAGATTTGACAATAAGCTTCCCCTTATAATCTGTAGACATCAAAGTCAGACAGTCTGTATACATTTACTCATCTGAAGGGTTTGTAAAGTGCCAAAAGTAATTTTAAATCATATAGATTATCCCTGCACAACTGTGTGCTGTATGGCATGAACACTGTTATGAGAAGTAACCAATGCACTGCTGGCTTTTTGGAATTTCAGAGTACTGAATAAGCATTTGTTTTACACAGTTCTACCTCTAGCACCTTTTTTGTCCTTAAACTGGTAGAATGGGTAGTTGGCCAGAGACTTGCCAGTTTTCAGTTCCTCATAATATCTCTTTTTTCAAGTGTATAACATATGTTGGCTACAAGTTTCTTATAGTGCAGTGACTTTTGTGTTCCAGGTATGGATAACTGTTATTCACAACCATGGAATAATTATTAGTGAAAATCATGGAATCACATCTGAGGACTGACCAACAACAACTGTCTATGCTAGCCAAATTGTTTGCCAACATCAGGACAGTGCTGACTGTGAGAACACAAGTCTCCGGTCTGGAATCTTATTTAGTAACATTTTGTGCAATGCCAAAACAGAGACCTGGTGGATAACAAAACACCTGATGACTTTTGATCAAGATGAACCCAGGAATCCCTACTTACAGGGGATTCACTGAAAATGATTGCAGGCATAGTATAGACAGACCATATGGACTATGATAAAGTTAAAGAAGACATGTTAATGTTATTATAACCCCATTTTTAAAAGCAGTAACATTTTATAGCTGGACCTTTAATACAGACAAACTGTTAAGTGCACAAATGCATACATTAAAACTTATTTCAATGTTCTGACTAGAATCTGATAATGGCAAAGCAAAATGTTAACCATTTTTGTAACATACATATAAAAAATACTTTGCTTAGGAAAATAACAAGTGGATATTCAGTGTGATCTCAAGATCTTTGATAACTTTAGTAGAATATTTATTAGTTAATGATACAATGCTTAAAAATGAATTCTGCTTCCAAAGATAAAATGGTAGTAAAAATGTTAATACCTTCCTTGAAACAGAGATCAGCAAGAGGTGTGTAAATGTGTTTCAAATATGGGGGAGGGGAAACTTTGCTAAGTTATGCACTACTAAAACTGAAACCAAGATTTCTGAGAGAAATATGAAAAATGGGAAATTTGATTTCAATGAAATAGTGCCTACAGAGTGTGAAATAATTACAGGGAAGATAACTTAGTCTTGTGTCACTGTGTTACAACTAAACTAGAAAAATGCACTATATTCAAAGAAAGAAGGAAGGGAGGCTGTAGCTCTATTAAATCCTAGAAGTAAGATTTTTTTGTCAAGGGTCCCCTGGTGTATATGCAGCAGATATGCATGAAATATAAAAGTGGAGGCAATAGGTATTCACTGTCATAGAATATGATATCCCCTCACATATGTACAAAGTCAAACAGTTTTCAGGAAAGTGTTACATTCTGCGGCTGTAATTCCTTATTTAACTCATGATTTCATACTACAAAAATACTTCCCCATTTTAAAGCAGCATAAAAATGTGAAAGGAGTGGAAATCTATATACACAGTAGAGCAGGCTGATACCCCAGTTCAGAATAAGAATAGATAGTGGCATTCATATGGCAATCTAGATCCAAAATCAGTAGAAGCACTTGGCAGAGAAACTGCAAAGGTGCTATAGTCTGGTTATGGTTAGAAAGTATAAAGGAACATGTCTCCTTTAGAATATTGCTCCACTGAAAGAGCACCAGAAATGCAGAACTTTAAAAGATGCTAGCATAATACCCCATTTTTTGCAGTTGCAACTTAAGGGAATTCCAAAGCTTGAAAATGCATTTACAACTCCAGAATGTATGTATTGAGATTTTGTCTAGCTAAACCTCCAAAGAGAGAGGCTGAGCAGCATTTAATACCCAGGGAAACTTTCACCATGGGCACTAACCACTAGGATACAATTTCGTACCAAGAGAGTATTGGCTAATGTTCATTTATACAAAAGTAATCAAACTGTATTAACACATTAACAAACATTATACTTCACATATATTGCTATATACCATATAACCTAAGCACAATTACATAAATTATTCAATTCCTGCCCCTTTTTTAAACAAGAAACATCTTTATAAACCATCACTTATGACATAAGCAATCAATCTATATAAATGAAAACAAACCACAATGACACAACCCAGTTGCAAGCATTTTACATAACAAACCATACTGACACACTCCCAGTTGCAGACATTATACATCACTTATACTCTACCTAGTCCTTTTTAGTCAAACATTGCATAGCTCATTTAAGTCCTGCCTTCTTTTAAACCTCATTCCTCTTTTGTCTGCATTGTTCCCACAATTCTCATTTTTTCCTATGTAGTTTGCTCCTACCCTTTTCTAGATATCTCAGTTCCAGTTGTTTTATCTCTGTTACTATACTCACTGCTTCTAATATTGTTGATTTAGATTTTGATTTCCATATTCTAGTAGTTGCTTTTTTGGCAGACATCATAATTAGATATAGCAAGGCCTTACCAAGTATAGGCAATTCTGATTCTGTATCATAGCTCAGAAAAATCATCTTCCTCATCGTTTTTACTGCACATTTGACCTCAAAACAAAATGTATCAGTTTCAGTTTTCTTGTCTTACAGATACCTGTTGTGGTGACTTTACTTTATTTTGCAGTGTCTGATTTACACTAACAAAAATAGGTTCAGAATTCTGTACTGTCTTACTTATTTCACTTTCTATACTCATTTTGTTATTATGGTTCCCAAACAAGTGACTTGTTTCAATTTTTATTCTTCTTATTTCTGTGCTAGCATATTTTATAATTTTCTGCATATACCTCTGGCTTATATTGATTTTTCTTCAGAATTTCCTATTAGTAGCTTCAGTTCTTATGCTAGCATCATTTTTTTTTTTTTGCAATAATTTTTATTTTCATTTTACATTTGCAAACACCATAACCATTCCATATTTACAAAATGACCGTATTTGCATGTTATACATTGTGGATAAAGTAGAAACATGTAGGTCATACAACACATCTAATTACAATATATACAAAGATGCTTTCCCAATTAATTTTGTTAGTCTAAAAACAGCACATACAAAAATGATACTTCATCCATAGTTAAGCTGTGTACTTGTGGGAATACTTCCAGTTCATTTAAGATATGGTGTACCTGGTGCTTTATGCTAATAAGATGTTATAGGACTGTTCCCAGATTGCTCGGGCTTTCATATTTTTGTTTCTTTTGTCCAATACTATTTTATGTGCTAGTAGATGTTTGAGCAGATTTCTTGATTTCCTCCCAAGAGATACTTACAGGATCTAGCCATTTACGAGCTATATATAGCTTCATTAATAAAAAAATCATTATAAGTGGGTTAGCTTGTTTTCCTGAGATGTTGGCCAGGAGGATGTGTAAAAGAATACATTCCCATGTTAGTGTTGATGCTTGATACCCCATGAATTAAGAAGTAATCTAAACTTACCTAAAGTATATATAATAATTTTAAGACAAATCAAAGAGGTGTGTTCCAGTTACCTCCAAAACCTTACCATACTCGAAAGTGACATTGAAAACTGTATCCTACTTTGGAAGGCTATGTTAAAGTCAAGGAAAACAATAACAAACTCATACAAAATGATAGGGGAAATAAAATTCCAGAAAGACCTTCTCTTCTCTAATTATTGGAGAAAATTAAAACCCGATATGAATGACCAGCAAACTGAAAAGGCAATCAACTTAACATTGAAAACTATTCCACTTAAAAAACTCGCTTACACGCAACTCATGATTAATAATAACAGTTATTTCACCCCAGCAATTCTCCAGAAATTCAATGCAACTAAGTCCCCATACTGTCCACACTGTAAAGACCAGATTGCACACCTAATGCATATATTCTGGAGTTGTAAATGCATTTTCAAGCTTTGGAATTCCCTTAAGTTGCAACTGCAAAAAATGGGGTATTATGCTAGCATCTTTTAAAGTTCTGCATTTCTGGTGCTCTTTCAGTGGAGCAATATTCTAAAGGAGACATGTTCCTTTATACTTTCTAACCATAACCAGACTATAGCACCTTTGCAGTTTCTCTGCCAAGTGCTTCTACTGATTTTGGATCTAGATTGCCATATGAATGCCACTATCTATTCTTATTCTGAACTGGGGTATCAGCCTGCTCTACTGTGTATATAGATTTCCACTCCTTTCACATTTTTATGCTGCTTTAAAATGGGGAAGTATTTTTGTAGTATGAAATCATGAGTTAAATAAGGAATTACAGCCGCAGAATGTAACACTTTCCTGAAAACTGTTTGACTTTGTACATATGTGAGGGGATATCATATTCTATGACAGTGAATACCTATTGCCTCCACTTTTATATTTCATGCATATCTGCTGCATATACACCAGGGGACCCTTGACAAAAAAATCTTACTTCTAGGATTTAATAGAGCTACAGCCTCCCTTCCTTCTTTCTTTGAATATAGTGCATTTTTCTAGTTTAGTTGTAACACAGTGACACAAGACTAAGTTATCTTCCCTGTAATTATTTCACACTCTGTAGGCACTATTTCATTGAAATCAGATTTCCCATTTTTCATATTTCTCTCAGAAATCTTGGTTTCAGTTTTAGTAGTGCATAACTTAGCAAAGTTACCCCTCCCCCATATTTGTAACACATTTACACACCTCTTGCTGATCTCTGTTTCAAGGAAGGTATTCACATTTTTACTACCATTTTATCTTTGGAAGCAGAATTCATTTTTAAGCATTGTATCATTAACTAATAAATATTCTACTAAAGTTATCAAAGATCTTGAGATCACACTGAATATCCACTTTGTTATTTTCCTAAGCAAAGTTTTTTTTATATGTATGTTACAAAAATGGTTAACATTTTGCTTTGCCATTATCAGATTCTAGTCAGAACATTGAAATAAGTTTTAATGTATGCATTTGTGCACTTAACAGTTTGTCTGTATTAAAGGTCCAGCTATAAAATGTTACTGCTTTTAAAAATGGGGTTATAATAACATTAACATGTCTTCTTTAACTTTATCATAGTCCATATGGTCTGTCTATACTATGCCTGCAATCATTTTCAGTGAATCCCCTGTAAGTAGGGATTCCTGGGTTCATGCCCAGTCAAAAGTCATCAGGTGTTTTGTTATCCACCAGGTCTCTGTTTTGGCATTGCACAAAATGTTACTAAATAAGATTCCAGACCGGAGACTTGTGTTCTCACAGTCAGCACTGTCCTGATGTTGGCAAACAATTTGGCTAGCATAGACAGTTGTTGTTGGTCAGTCCTCAGATGTGATTCCATGATTTTCACTAATAATTATTCCATGGTTGTGAATAACAGTTATCCATACCTGGAACACAAAAGTCACTGCACTATAAGAAACTTGTAGCCAACATATGTTATACACTTGAAAAAAGAGATATTATGAGGAACTGAAAACTGGCAAGTCTCTGGCCAACTACCCATTCTACCAGTTTAAGGACAAAAAAGGTGCTAGAGGTAGAACTGTGTAAAACAAATGCTTATTCAGTACTCTGAAATTCCAAAAAGCCAGCAGTGCATTGGTTACTTCTCATAACAGTGTTCATGCCATACAGCACACAGTTGTGCAGGGATAATCTATATGATTTAAAATTACTTTTGGCACTTTACAAACCCTTCAGATGAGTAAATGTATACAGACTGTCTGACTTTGATGTCTACAGATTATAAGGGGAAGCTTATTGTCAAATCTTGGAAAGCATCATGCAATGTGTTTTTTTTTTTTTTTTTATCAATATTTACTTTTAGCATTAGTTTGGCAATCTGCCATTTGCACCAGTTGCACTACTCAGTCAAGAACAAACTCTCGTGCAGAAACACAACAGACATTCCCCTGGATTCTCAAAAGTTTGCACGGAGTGCAAGATCGGTGCAGGAGCTCAAGCAGGCAATATGTCTGCCGTGCGATCCAGGAACAGCCTGCAGGGGGCATGCACGAGCACTTCTGCACTAATTTTGCACGAAATAAGCCCTGGTATGCAAATCACCCCATTTGCAGGTGAAATTCATGCAAATTAGGTGATTTTGCAATCCAGGAAGCTTGCAACAGTCAGTGCAAGACCAGTGCTATCTGCAGAAATGTACTCGGTTAGTAACCAAGTACATTTCTGCAAAATCCAAAACGGAGCTATGACAGCTCCAAATAAAGGTTGCATATCATTGAGGAAGGATGCCAATGGCCAAGTATAAGGCCATTGGCATTGCAAACAATACAAAAAATAAAAAAAATCAACTTTTATTTTTTTTAGCAGATCTCGGCTGTTTAAGCATATGGCAGCAGTGCACAAACGGGATTGGGGGGATAATAAGAAAATAAACCTAAAATAAGCATTCTAACTAAAATCAGTATTCTGCCATGCAAGTCAATGGCAGGCAGAAGACAACCTGGCCAGTGAGTAGTGGTTGCTAAGGGGGGAGGCTCAGTGTGACACATGTAACTATGCATTAGCAGGCAATCCTATGCAAATGAGGGGAAGGGTAGTGAATCCCAGCTTTCCCCAGCATGTGAGTCAGGCCTCAACAGTGTAAGAGTATGAATAGCTGTGTGCAAGCCTAGGAGGTAGGTGACATCATGGGGGGGTGTCAGGCACACTGAAAACGGATTGGAATCCTGTGGCTCAGGTTTGCTCCTAGCTTAGCACAGCTAAGCTAGGGGGTGTGTCTAAACCTGCCTAGAACTCTTTACAAAGCATAAGCGGGTGTGCGCGCAGCACACCGGGTGTTACAGGAAGAAAAAAGAAGTAAAACCAGGAAATAGCAGCAGTGTGCACATTTGAGCACTCTGTTTGTGCGGCGCGCACACAGGCTTAAACAGGAAGGCAATGGGAAGGGAAAACAGCAGTAGAAAGGTATTCAAGGAGAACTAGTGTAGCTGGCAGGTGAAATGTATCAGAATCAACCAATTACACAGGCAGCAGAGTAGCCCAGCCCAGAGCACTACTATAAGCTAAGCAAACACCTTCCCTTCTGGTTTTTCCCACACTCTACTCCACCGCTGTATACAAGAGGGAAATTTTAGCAAACAAACCTACAAAATGAGAAGGACTCCAGCAGGCAACATAGAAACAACATGTGCAAGAGGATGAGGATGTTGAGGATGTGAATGCTGCCAAAAAAACCCACAGAGAGGAGACGGAAGAGAGTGTACAGACCCAGGGTAACCTACCAGGGGCTACATGAGCTGGAGATAGTGTAGCGCTATAGAGTGGACAGAGACCGCCTACAGCAAATTGTTGAGCTGTGCCGGACACACCTGACACACCAAACTAACCGAGGGGAACCCATCCCAGTGGATGCCAAGGTATGTGTAGGCCTAGGTATACTAGCCACAGGTACCTCCCAAAGCACAACTGGGGATATCATGGGGATCTCACAGGCATCAGCATCCAGAGTATTCCACCAGTTCCTGGATGCCATGTCAGCACATGCCAGTGAGCACATATATTTCCTCAACACCCGTGAAGTGTTGATCAGCAATATGCATCTCTTTCACCAAATAGCAGAATACCCTGGGGTAGTAGGTGCTATAGACTGCACGCACATATGGTGAGCAGGGTAGGGCCTACATCAACTGCAGGAGCATCCCCTCCATCAACTGCCAGGTCATATTTGATGCCCAAGGCATTATAATGAATGTGTGTGCTGGCTGCCCTGGAAGCTATGACAATTCCCACATATGGCATCTGACACAACTGTACCAGAGATTTGCCAATATACGGTCACCTAGTGGGGGATGCTGGGTACACTCTGGAGCCGTGGCTGATGACACCCATTAGAAATGCACACACACACCTGAACAACAATGCCATAATGAGGCACACCCACAGGCCAGACATATAATAGAGTATGTGTTTGTGATGCTCAGGTCATGGTTTCAGTGTCTGGACACATCCGTTGGAGCCTTGCAGTATTCACCAGCTACATTTACCCAAATTGTTATGGTATGTGCTATGCTATACAATATGATCCTGTGGAAACAGCTGCAGCAGGAACAGCATGAGGCAGGGCCACACAGTCCCCACCAATGCCAAGGCTTGCACAGGCACAGAGTGACCCAGAGGAGGAACAACCTGAGTCTGCCCAAGTAGGCAGAAGGAGGTGTGCCCAGTATGCCCTGGCCTTGGCAAAGAGGCAATGCATAGCACATGCACTGACACAGTTGGGACCCAGGGAATGACACCTCTCTGACTCACACATAAATTAAAAGGGATGCCAAACATGATACTACCTGTGCTCAACCATGTATAGGGACTGTACTTTGTGCATCCGACATAGGCAGCCCTCCAGCACCATCCGCAAGTCTGGCACACCCTCAAGGTAAGTCAATCAACCTATCAATTGCCAATTGATGTAGAATGTGTAGTTACCTGTAGCTATGGCATGGATGTGAGCATGCAAGAGAATTGGGTGGCTGAATGTTATGGCAGCAGACAGTAGACACCCATAGTGGCACCATGACATCTGTAACACATACTGGGGTCACCATAGTAGCCAGTACTACACAGGGTGACAAAACTCACTGCAGGAAATGTGCTGAGCGACATGTGTGTCCATATGACCCGAACATGCCAGTCAGGACGGTTCACATACCCAACAACAGTATCAGCCAGCAGGACAGGTGTAGACAAACCCACACAGAGCCTGTGTCTTGGTCCCAGAATGATGGCTATGGTTAACTCCCCCCCAGGTCTACACAGACAGACCACAGCAGGGCAGGCAGCAGAATGTTAGGTCTGAAGGGTAGGAAGTCAGACAATAATATGTAGGGCAACCAAAGCCACTATCTGTAGTACACTGATATGCCTCTAGTCAGCATGATAGTTAGCAATACAGAATGAAATGGAGTACCTGACATACCAGTACAGTCATAGCAAATGTGTACAAGTGTCACGTGTGCCCCCCACATCCTACATAGTAATGTAATAACAGTCAGGTGTGCCCCCCAACCCTGTGTAGAAATGTAGAAACAGTCAGGTGAGCCCCCCCTGCTATGCAGAAATGTAGTAACAGTCAAAGCCAAATGATCAATGGATACCCTGCAGAGACGGCATGCTACCTGTCCATGTACAATACAAAGGTCAGCACTGCAGCACAAACTACCTGGACACAATCCACACATTCAATACAGATGGCCATACTGGGCATGTTCACACACTTAAACACATGAAGGCTTTGAATGCAAACACCAGTGGACCAGACATATCTGGCAGTTGCAGTTATTAGTGCAGACACTCGTCAGTATGCACCACTCATGCCTTGCACACACAGTGGATAGGAATACAGACATATATGTCAGGACAACACACTATATTAAGCCAAATGTAGACATACATAGATGTCTGGAAGAGGGTGACTGTGACAAGGAGCCATCCAGGCCTGTCCCACTCAGCACACAGCCAAAGGGCCCCTAACACATGAGGTGCAGATGTCACTCTCTGCAGATACTAGCCACCAGTATCTGTCAGCATTACAGACTATGTGGTTCATGTGCCAGCTGTGCAACATGACTGTACAAGGAAGTTGTCATCTAGCAGCTGTATACACGCACCTGTGACATATGATCCCGTGTGTGCCCTCTTTTGGCGTGTCAACCCCTAGATGAATGGGTTATGGCCCATGCACACACCGCCCTCCCCATAGCCCTACTATGACAAGCCTGCTGAGTTCATCCAATGTGAAATACACCTTTGAGAGAGTTGTAGCCCAGTCATCTCTGTGGCATGTCCCATAACTGTGTACTGTTACAGTGTGATAAACTAGTTAGGTAGGAGTTCTAACCCCAGACTTGGCGAGTGCGTGTTGGTGTGTGTGTCTGACTGTGCAGAGAGCAATGCCTTTTAGGGTACTCACATTCCTTACAATTCATATACTCAACCTTGGCAAGGCTGCTGATTTCACCCACCTAGAAATACACCTTTGGGAAGTCTGTAGCCCAGTAATCTCCGTAACATGTCCTGTAACTGCGTATTGCTGTAGTGTGATAAAGTAATTAGGTAAGAGTTCTAACCCCAGACTTGGCATGTGTGTGTGTGTGTTTGTGCATGTCTGACTGTGTAGAAAGCAATGCTTTTTAGAGTACTCACCCTCCTTACAATTCATATAATTAACTTTGGCAAGGCTGCTGATGTCACAAACCTAGAAATACATCTTTGGGAAAGTTGTAGCCCAGTAATCTCTGTAATGCGTCCTGTAATGGTGTAGTGTGATGTAGAACTGTGGAAGGGTTCCATCACCACCCATGGCAGTTCTGGATGTTTTATGTGTGTTTCAATGTCTGTGTACGGAGCAATGCATTATAGGCTAGTCACACTCAATACATTTGAAATCGTGTACTTTGGCAATTCTGCTGATGTCATTCATTGTGAAATACACCTTTGGGGAAGGAGTTCTCTAGTAACCCCCATGGTGTGTCCTATAACAGCTCCATGCTGTAGTGTGATATAGACCTTTGTTGGGGATTCTATACCCACACATGTTGGTTGTGGATGTTTTGTGTGTGTGTCACTGACTGTGTAATGAGCAATGCAGTTTAGGCTAGTCACACACAGTGCATTTCAAATATCCTACTTTGGCAATCCTGCTGATGTCATTCATTGTGAAATACACCTTTGGGGAAGGAGTTCCCTAGTAGTCCCCATGTTGCATCTTATAACAGCTCCATGCTGTAGTGTGATATAGACTCCTGTTAGGGGTTCTATACCCACACATGTCGGTTGTGGATGTCCAGTGTGTGGGAGCAATGCATTTTAGGCTAGTCACACTTACTACAATTCGAATGTCCTACTTTGGCAATCCTGCTGATGTCATCCAATGTAATATACACCTTTGGGGAAGGAGTACTCCAGTAATCTCCATGGTGCATACTATAACTGTGTAGTGCTGTAGTGCAATAAATCAGTGAGGTAGGGGTTCTACGTCCAGACATAACAGGTGTGTGTCTGTGCTTGTACCATGTATCCTGTGGGGAGGTGCTTGTCAGTGTGTGACACCAGTGGCCAATGTGGAGTGGATTTTGCATATTTCTTATATGGTGGCCCTACTATATATCACAATTTCCACCATACAGGGATAACAGATGTGAAATAGCTGAGAGGCTGGGGTGCAAAGCCATAATCATACGTGTGACATCAAGTATAGGCAATCACAGTTAGCAACCCCAGTATTACCCAGACCACACTCTCAACCCATGTCTCATACACACACGCATGCCTAGACAACAGCCAATATGTGGGCAGTACACTGCATATTGGCCACTGATAGTAATTATGGGGTGATAGCTGTGGGCTATAGAGGGCATGGCACCCTGTCCATCTGTCCAATATGCACGTGCATGCAGACAGTGCACCTTCCCCATGTTCTCCAATGGACACCTAAAACACCTGTGGTGCCATCACATGTGACCCACAAAGGACATACCATGCCTGACAACATGCCCTGTATTGACAGATGCCACTGACACCAGGGAATGCCATTAGCATGCTATCTATTTAGGTGCAGGGTAAACCTGCTGCCCATTACCAGTTCCTACCACAGGTAGGCAAGACTGGCACATCTGATGATAACTTGTGTTGACAACATGGGCCAGACACCCCAGGTACAGTTCCACATGTCACTGTACATGCATGTGGGAGGTGTACACGTCCAAGACACCGTCCATGTCATGGACTAAGGAGCACATACATGGCAAGTGATGCACAGCATTGGCCACACACAATTTTAATGATTTAATCATCTGAGGAAGCCTCTTTGGCGAAAGCGCTTACCTGCTATCTGTGTTCAAATAAGAGATTGGACTTGTTTAAAAACCTGCGGTAAATTGAATTTTTGAATTGGAAACAACTTTTGTGTTTGGTCTGAATAGACGCTTTGAATGCTGAAAATTTTCATCTGCATAGAGTTGCTCCTAAACCTTTTTGGTTATTTGATTTATTTATCTGCTTGTATCTGGCAGTGAAAACTGTTATCGTATCTAGATTTTTTTTTTTACTGAGTAAGGATCATAATGAGTGTTAACAGAAGTAGTGTACGTTCGCTATTGCCTGATACTCTTGTGTGTTGCTCATCTCTGTGCAAACATGGTTCACTGTTTAAGGAAAACAACTGAAACATTTTAACTTCTGTGCTGCTCATCTGTATGCAAACACTGTTTGATGCATAAGGAAAACAACTGAAATTTTTTATTTTGTTTGCTTTCCTTTGTGCAAACAGGCTAAGCTGTGTTGAGTGTCCGTTAGCAACTTGGACAGTACTGAATGTAAAACATACACTTACTACCTAGCTTTCCCTGTGGTACCAGGTGTTAAGTTCATGGCATAACCCAGGTGAGATAGGGTTCTAATTCAGCACCTCCACTTTTTATTAAGGGTGTTACACTGTATTTTTCACAACATTTAGAATACAAAGCTAGTTCTACATACCAATGCCTATGTATAGCAGGTTGATTGAATATACACATGGTATCATATCTATTATGTGTGACTACTGTACCATGACACTGATGATTATGTAATTATAAATGTATTTTCAGACCTGGGATGGACTCCATAGTTTACTGATAATTATTTACACACCTCCCTGACACAACTTTAATTTAAAACAGCATGTATTGTGTGCTCTGAACCAGAACTCAAAATCAGTTCTTGAAGTAATACAAGTATATCCATTTCAAGTATATTGTCACACATTACTCCTGTATCACACATCTGAGAATGCATAAGGTAGGACCTTGTCATGTCACACACATACATGGTTAATTGAAGTATAGCACCATTCATTCCTTAAAGTGTATATCAGTAATGACCATGTTAGACAAACTCTTCTTCTGTGGCAATGAAGAAAATCACCTATGTGGAAATATATGTATTCCATTTTTACATAATTTTGAAACTCACATTGTACAAATTACTTTTAACAGTGTTTAAGGCCCAACAAATTAAGTGTCAAGTCATGTCATCTATCCCCCCAAAGTCAGGTCTTAAAAGCCAAGTCATTTAACATATCAGTGTTGACCAATGGACAAAGTGTCATCAGATATAGCAGCATGTATGCCATAAATTAATGCCAACTGTCACATTATTGTTCCTATTTCATAAACTGCCTTCTTCTTTGTTTGGCAATGTTTGTCTATTGTCTTCACTTAACATTATGCAAACATGTTTGGCATGGTTGTGTGGGATTGCACACTGGCTGTAAACATAATATTATGCATTAGCAGGAAAATACTTTTTTTGTTGTTGGACAACCTGTGCAGACATGGCAGGAGATGGTAAGGATGATGTCAAGTACAGGGAACAAACGTGGCATATGGAGGAGTCCAAAATATTTATTGCACTAAGTGTTATAGATGTAGGCTGCTGCAGCCAGAATATACTGGGTATAATGCTGAGGCATGGAACAGTCTAGCCAAGGCTGTCTCCAGTGCAACTGGCATACCACACACTGGGGAGCAATGCAGACATCTGTATAATGACCTAAAATGGCTCAAGCAGGCACAACTCAACCAGTGGCTGGATCAACTCAGAACTGCTGACATCCCACAGTTGTGTAAGTATACAGACAAAGTAACATTAGATGTTATGGAAAGCTGTAGATGGCCAAGACTGGTATGTGTAATCCTTTCATGTTTCTTTTTTTCTCTCCTTCTTCATTTTACATCTGCTCAGGAAATTTCAGTAAACAGGGAGGTACTTGATGAAAGAGTGGAAAGACTCAAGTGGTATGCATGCATTCTAAATTAACATGATTGTATTAAAAGTATTGGCCTTCCATACATTACTAGCAAATTATGCAGGCAGATCTTAACTGTAAAAGCAAGAATGCATGCTTTCTTCTGTAGCTCTTGGTAATTGTATTAGACAAGTTTAATAGTGCATTCAGATTTGGTGGGTTCAATTCCCACCAGTAGCAAATACGTTCAAATTACAAAAATATAATTTTTTATTTTAATTCTAGGAAGACTGGCATTAATGCCATGTTGTTAAATTAATCTGTAGTGTATTTAAAAGCATATATACAATATCTGCATATTGCAAGGATTACTTGTAACAATTCTCAATCCTCTTCTGGATTGGAAAAGCTGTATAGTTGATATAATACTAAAAGTATATTTATTGTTATAAAGCATTTGAATGTGATATATAATGGTTCTGATCATCTGTTTTTATTTTTGTCTCAACCAACCACTTATTTCTCTCTCTCTCTCTTTTTTTAATTAGAGCGCACCATTCTGATGACATACTTTCCTGACAACAAACAAAATGTTTTTCAGCACAGGGAGGTAGGCCATCCTCTGTGGCTCAGTTTTTCAAAGTGCCACCAGCTGCCACATCAATAACCAGGACCTCTGGGACACAACCTGGCAGTACTGCCTCTACAGCCCCTGTACTACCTGGCCCATCCACATCAGGTACCATTGCACTGACTACTGGTGCATTGGCACCCTCCAGGAATATTGGTGGATGCAGTAATTATATCACATGCCAATAGCTGCCAGGGATGGTGCATGATGTCATATTAACTGACATTGGTGCCTACCACAACCTTCTAGAACGGTTGCTCCCTAGAATTTAAAAAAGACCCTTACATCAAGCAACTTCACAAGTAACCAAGAAAGGGACAGTGATGATGGTTCTGATGATGAGGACTAGATTCTCACTATTCCCAAGCTTGACAGATATGTGCCTCCAATGTCCCCTACCTATCCCCTGTCATGGTGTCCCCTTAACCTTTTGTGTCCATCACCATCCCAGTGTCTGTCTTGATTGTCTTGTTTGTCTGCACCTGCTTCCTTCTCCTACTCTACATACCTGATCTGGACATTCCTATGTCACTTCTCAAGGGCCCAGTGGCCCTAATAGATAAGGCATCAGCAAAAAAATAAATAAATAAATAAATAATTGTCCCATACATAGCTGTCAGTTTTGCATATGTATATTCTTGACATAAGTGATTTGGTCAAATTGGCTATGCAACATGATTGCGTTGTTGCCACCCATCTGTGTTGTGATGACAGTCCACATTCATTCAATTTTCTATACATGTTTACATTGAAATGTTAAAGAAGTGCATATCTGTGGTTCCTTCCTAATCCCCTTTTGCAGATTCCTTTATTCCATCCCCTTTGTTCTTTCCCCTGCTTGCAACCCATTTCACCACTTTCCTATCTACCCCACTTTCGCTCCTTTAATCTGGTCAAAAAATAGAATTATACACCACACACATGGCCAGAAAGCACCCATAATAAAGCCTTCAAGTTTTGACCTTTGCATTTGCATAGAGTTTTCCACCATGCACCAATGCCAAGCTGCAGTGAATAGCTCTTCATGTCCTGTGACAAAACCTGGTGAGTATTTGCCATCAGCCACACTAGCTGAGTTATCTATGCACAATACTGCTTAAATTCACTCCACTAAAGAAACACAGACCTAAAGCAGAGTAAAAGCAGTACTTTGAAACATTTACTGCTGACATAAATCATTTGTGTGATACCCAGCACTGCTACCAATTTGTGATGGCAACTAATATGTGTTGCCCAGATGTGGAACCAGTAATACCACTGATTCTGGAGAAGGATGTGCACCTGGAATACAAACGGATATGCTCAGTATTTCCAGATGCAGACCTCTCTGCATCAAGTACACTTTCCCTTAAGAACACAGAGGGAACACACTCAGCCCAAGGTCTGGATGTCTCTTAAGCTGTCTCCCTCCAGGTCCACAATAAGACTCCCCACTGGTACAGCTGTAGGGTTAGGTCTTCAGTCGAGTGTCCTAGCCAAGTCCTCCAGCCCCTCTCTGTAAACCCAATGTTTCATGTCCCTACCCCAAGTAGCTGATACACACACTCTTTAAGATATAATTTTCCCACTAGGATACAATTTCGTACCAAGAGAGTATTGGCTAATGTTCATTTATACAAAAGTAATCAAACTGTATTAACACATTAACAAACATTATACTTCACATCTCATTCCAGATGGCTAAACTGGTCAACATCTTGATAAAGATATAAGCAAAATGAACACTCATGCTTCAGTCTTGGTTTAAAGCCTTTATTGGCAAATAAGCGCTGCTTAGTACAATGAGGAACAGTGCTTCCAGTGCTGTATTTATTGTTAAAAAGGTAGGAGTGTTCCAGACTGGGACCACTCATTGAGAAGGGGGGGGGTCTGAGGAAGGGTAAACCTTTATTATTATAATTATGCCCATAATGTCATGGTGGGCCTGAATTGGTGTGCTTTTGTTTTGGGTTCAGAATCAGGTTGCAGTCCAGACATGTCCCAGGGAGACATGCCCAGACATACCAACCTACTGGTGATGCCTGCCCATAACTTAGCAAGTTGCAAGGAAGGGTAAACCTTTATTATTATAATTATGCCCATAATGTCATGGTGGGCCTGAATTGGTGTGCTTTTGTTTTGGGTTCAGAATCAGGTTGCAGTCCAGACATGTCCCAGGGAGACATGCCCAGACATACCAACCTACTGGTGATGCCTACCCATAACTTAGCAAGTTGCAATAACCTCCTTTTTCACATTCTTGACCAACTGGATGACATCCCTTTTAATGGCACTGTCAATGACCAAACTGAGTAAAGGGAACCAAGCTGGCATATCAGGTTACTAGCCAGAAAATCCCCAGGTCCCCATACTATGGAGTCACCGATCCCCATCCTGAATCTACAAAAACTGGACCACAAAAAGTTTCACTGACAGAACTGGGTTTTTGACCCAAACATCAACCTGCTGGTCCTCTGGAAACAATTTGAGTGTTTTGTGTCATTTTATATGGTTTGTAATATCTCCTTGATTTTGCTAATTATGACATGCTGTCTGTTGTCTTGATTTTTTATTGCACTGGCTCACTGACATGGTTTTTATGTCAGTTTTATTTTATTCAAGGTTGTATGTTTGACATGGGTGGTTTGGTGGTCTTGAATTATTTGCTTGGTATAATACTTTTTTGATTTGAAATGATTTGTATTTTTAACTATTTCATATTAGCTTATTGGCAAATTTGATGAAGGAAGACTGAAACACCATACAACTTAGTTAGCTTTTTAAAGTGTATGAATTTCTAAGTGAACTTTCTATGGGGTTTGATAGTTATCGAGGAAAACAATCTGAGGTTTTATTTAATTTCATTCAGCTATGGTACTTTGAGATATTGGAAATCACTGAGACATGTCTGGGAATGTCTCCCCTGGGACATGTCTGGGCATGTCTGAACTGCAACCTGATTGTGAACCCAAAACACAAGTACACTAAGGCAGGCCCACCATGACATCACGGGCATAATTATAATAATAAAGGTTTGCCCCTCCTCAGACCCATCCCCCTTTGTCAATCAGTGGTCCCTGCCTGGTACACTCCTACTTTTTTAGAAATAAATACAGCACTGGAAGCATTGTTCCTCATTGTACTAAACAGCGCTTATTTGCCAATAAAGGCTTTAAACCAAGATTGAGGAATGAGTGTTCATTTCTTTTGTATCTTCATCGAAATTTTGGCCATTTAACCATCTGGCATGATATTTTCTCTTGCTAATCCTCTGAAGAGAGAGGCTAAGCAGCATTTAATACCCAGGGGAACCTTCACCATGGGCATTAACCACTAGGATTCAATTTCGTACCAAGTGAGTATTGGCTAATTTTTCATTTTTATTCCCCTAGATCCTCTGGATTTAAGGTCTCTTCACTCACAGGACAGGGAGCAATCAGATACCCCTGTTTTCATACTTTTGTATAAATGTAAATTTGCTTATGTCACAAGTGATAATTCAAAAAAGGTGTGTTTAAAAAAATTGCAGTAAAAAGGCAACATAAGGAAGGAACAAGTGAAAGGGTAGAATTTGTTCAATCTGATGTACGGGAAAAGCAACAGAAATCAACAGATCATTCAACAAGTGTATGCTGATAATCAAGAAAGTAAAACAGAACGTGATTTTTTTTTTAACTACCTTTTGCAGGGGAAACATAGAAGAAGCTGCATTGCAGAGGAAGATACTCCTTCTACCTTGAGACAGGATGCTGAACAAAATAATTGTGAGTTAGTGGACTTACAGTAAGACACATACACTTGAAAAAGGCACAATAAGATGATAACACCTTAGTTAGCATGAGATAAAGATAGGTAATATAACAAAGGTTGTGAGGGAAAATTGTGAACAGGATGTCCCTGTTATTGCATACCCCTATTTTGATGATCTCTTACATATAGTAAGAAAAGAAATGGAATAAATTTTGCATAATTTACCAATGCCAAAGCATTCTGCATGACCGTAATGAGCTAGCTTCTAGCTGTATGTTAGGATTTCACCTGAGAAAGGTTATTAGCCAGATGTTATTGTCTGAGGTAAGAGATAGTGGACTTGCGTTCGTCTTTCCTAGGATGAGAAAGAGCTGTACCCCATCATGAATATAAAGTCCCTTCATCCTAATTTTCATTACAAAGCATCCTTTGAATGTATTGCCAGTGGCAGCTAGTGGCTACAAATCAAAGGGGGCTGCAGGATACAGCCGAATGGGCATGGTCAGCTAGAAAAGGGTGTGGTCAACTAGAAAGGGATGAAGCTATGTTACAGAAATACTCATTAACTTGCTAATTATTTTCCATTCATCTTAAAATACAGAAAAACAAGTATTATAGTTTTGTAAAGATATAATTACAACAGTAAACAGCATGGCAATTTGTTTAATTGATTAATTCACACCCAGCCCCAATTCCCAGTGCCTACCCCACCCACAGTATCTGATTTGATCTTGCATGGTTAAAAACAAACAACAACAAAAAAGACAATACTGTCATTAAGGTAGGTATTATTTTTTTTGTTGTAGTGAGAGTAGGGTACAGGTGGAGGAGACCCTGGAGAGGTGGAGATATGCTCTAGAGAGAAGAGGAATGAAGGTCAGCAGGACTAAGACAGAATATATGTGTGTGAATGAGAGGGAGGATAGAGGAATGGTGAGGATGCAGAGAGTAGATGTGGTGAAGGTGGATGAGTTTTAATACTTGGGATCAGTAGTTCAGAGTAATGGTGATTGTGGAAGAGAGGTGAAGAAGAGAGTACTGGCATGATGGAGTGGGTGGAGAAGAGTGTCAGGAGTGATTTGTGACAGATGAGTACCAGTAAGAGTGAAAGGGAAGGTTTACAAGAAGGTAGTGAGATCAGCTATGTTATATGGGTTGGAGACAGTGGCACTGACAAAAAGGCAAGAGTCAGAGCTGGACGTGGCAGAGTTAACGATGTTAAGATTTGCACTGGGTGTGATGAGGGTGGACAGGATTAGGAATAAGTATATTAGAGGGTCAGCCCAGGTTGGAAGGTTTGGAGACAAAGCCAGAGAGGCAAGATTACGTTGGTTTGGACATGTGCTGAAGAGGGATGCAGAGTATATTGGGAAAAAGATGCTAAGGAAGAAGCTGCCAGGTAACAGGAAAAGAGGAAGGCCTAAGATAAGGTTTATGGATATGGTGGAAGAGGACATGCAGGTGATTGGTGTGACAGAGCAAGATGCAAAAGACAGGAAGAAATTGAAACAGATGATTTAAGAAGAAGAAGATTCTTTTTTCACATAAATGACACTCAGTTCAGAGCTTATGGTTGATCTTACTTCACTGAAATGCACATTAGTCTTGCAAAGCAAGGTGGATCTGCAGTCATTCCATTTGCACATAAGCATTGCCCCATCCCAAGTGCCTACCCACTGAATCTGCTTTGAGCCTACAAGGTTTAAAATAATGAAAATAAAAGACCACGGTTACATTACTGTATTTTTTTCACATCACATAGCCAAGAACTTGCATGTTATCTTACTTCAGTTCACACATACACACTTTACTCATGCAAAAGTAGAGTTTGTTTCAAAAACAAAACATTGATAACTCATCCTAATTTATCCTGCCTAACCCTGCAAAAAATACTAGGTTAAAAAAAAAATAGATATCATCTACAAAAGGCTCTCCAGAACATGCTGCTTACCTACTATCTCTTTGACTCCTGCCAGGATATTATATTAAAAAAAAGAAAGTCATCAACAGCCCACAAAAGACATTGATCACTAGCATCTGGTTGACCCTCCCAGAGTATTATGTTAAAGAAAGAAAATCATCAACAGTCCCCAAACACATTGCTTCCAGCAGTATTCCGATATGTCAGTGCAAAATAAGCTGCTCCTCTTTATGCCCCTATATAGTATTTTTTTTTGCCTGAGCAAATGAATTTAATTCTTGAAATAAAAGATCAGCTACAGTTAAAAATGTCATTATTATTTATATCAACCTAAGCATCTGTCTATTGTTATGTATGGATAAAACTTGCTAGGAAAAAAACTAAGCCCTCGAAGATGTCATTTTTAACCAAATATTTTGTTTCATATCTAATTTTTCTTTCCCCTCCAATTCCTGTTTCAGACCTAGTTCTCCTTCACCTACTGTGTCTTCCTTGTGTAGACCCTATGCTTCACTCCACACCATGACATATAGCATTTATGCATTTTGAGTCTGAGGGAATGTTCCTTTTACCTTTTATTAATCCTCCTGTCATCTGCCAGCTCTCATTTGCAGTGCACCCTTGCAGCTTCCTCAGTGCCTACACTTTTTATGGACTAAGGTTGTCTGTTTCCAGCAAGACTCAGTAACCCCCCCCCCCCACACACACACACACACATACACACACAGGCTTTGGCTTGCAAGCAATGCTGCTCACCTGGCTTAGGTACTCTCTGGCTGGGATAAAAGAGTTAACTGTTTATCACTTCATTCTATTCCTTCCTGCTGGTGTTCAGCAAACAGGACACTAACTGACCCTAAGGCACTAGTAACTTGTCTTAAAAAAGCACCACCCTTTCAAACTGGATATACAGAACACCACACCATGAGCATAGCATGTGTTTTAGATGGGTGTGATGGTTTTTAGCACTTTTTTTTCAGAAATCCCAAAGAGCAAGAACCAGTATGACACATCAGAAACTATAATTTATCCATTTGAGGATTAAGGATATGAGCCAATAATGAGCTGCTTCCTGTGGTCCAGGGTTTGATTTTCCCAGCTTCCATTTGCCTACTGAGTGACTCTGAGCACATCACTTAAACAGGAAGTGTTCCCAGGGCTTAGTCTTACAAAAATCCACATGAATTAGTGCTTTACCCTGGTTAACAAATACAAATAAATAAAGACAAAAAAACAGTTCTTACAACCTGGCAACAATTTCTGAAGCAGAGCGCAGAAATAGCATATCACACTTACTGTGTCTCCCTAAAAAGTCTATGAATGGAAATGTTAACAGTAAAAGAATATATGTAGCTTGTTATATTTATCTTTCACTTGGGAGACAATTTTTGCACAAAAATCCCATTGATACATGTTTTGGAATAAGTCCTGCTGCTCTGCCGCTAATGGTATCCTTCATTTTTTAGTACCTTCTTATCCTCTTCATGGTCTTATAGCTGTAGGAAAGATGAAGACTATCATTGCAAGCGATGGACGGAAGACAGAAAACAGCACCAGCATAGATGATTGCATGCAGTCCATGCCACCATTAGATATTTACACAGACAAAGACATAGAAACAGGGATGTGAGAAAGAGAGCTCAGCAAGAAGAAAGTATCCCAGCCAAGAGTCAAGCAGGAGAAACAAGCACAGAGAAACAACACAAACTACTGCACCACATTTAACGTCTAATTTGCAAAAAAATTACAAAGAGTTTGCAAACCAGGTTACAATATACATTTTTAACAATCCCGGGAGAGTTCTGATGCAGTCTACAGTCTTGTAGATGAAAGCGCTTAACCTTGTTTTGGATGAATAATGTATTTTATCGCTGAGTGAAGAATTTTGAGACCTGACACTATTTTCACCTGTGAAACTATCTTGTCATTGATTTGTGTTTGGAATCCTGGGAGATAGTCATTAGAACATTCTCCCCTAAGAATGCAGCTAACTGCATAACTTTACCTTCTGTACTAACTTTTCACAGTAATAAGCATTTACTTTAACTGCAATATCAATTCCATTCATAAACTACTGCTGTATTTGGGGCGGTCATGGGACATTGAAGGCTGGGTTGAGGCTCCAGCAGTTGGTGACACTTCAAAAACACTTAAGCTCTCACTAGGTCTGCATCAAACATAGCTTAAAAAGAGGTAGAAGAAGATACTACACACACGTTGCTTTAAAGATAATAACACGTTTTTCCAACTTTCTGGAATTACTTTAGAATACAACTAATGAATGCACAGCAAATATTCCCGGTGATTATCTATTTGCTAACATGCTGTATACTAACAAAGATAAGCACATCTAACCTTTCTCAGGCCACTAACATTAAATCCAATTATGTCATAAAATCAGTCAACCTACACAGTCAGATGCTTTGAGGATCAAACCAGCGATGTGTAAGGCAATTTTTCTGTCCTGTGCCTAACTTGGCTTTACCTTAGGAGATAGGCACCAAATCCGTATCCCCTCCACAATGTGACTTTTAATTTAAATTGATTTGTTAAGATAAGTAAGCATCATAAAAAACGGTGCAGTATTGCTTCACTGTAGTTCTTTTATATGCATTTCAAAATGCAAATTAAATAATGCATACATACCAAGAGAAGAGAGCAAAGAACAGTTTTTTAAAATATATCAGTCAACTCTAAGCTTAGTGCCTTAATCACTGTCTGAATGTCGATTGAATGAAGTTATGATGACCTCTGTAATGTAATTCCCGTACTGCTACTGACTGTTTCTTGCTGTCTTTTTTCCAGCAGGCAAAGTGCAGGAAGACACCAAGATATGCAGTTACAAACCACATAGACTTCTGGGCATCACACTGATGCCTTCTCTCCTTAATCTGGACTGTTTTTCCAGCAGTCCAGATTTATACAAACTAGTTTTTTTTTAAACACGGAACTCATCAAGCATGCGTAGTTCGAGTTCCTGGACTTCAGCGAGTCGGTCGGGCTTGCAGCTAAGCAACCAGCCAGCAGTATACAGTAGTATACTGTATACAAATAGAAATAAATATTTTATTTATTTAAAAATGTTCTTTCTTTCTCTTTCTTGCTGGGGGGGGGGTGGGGGCTGCAGTCCTGCAGTCTGATGGCATGAGCCACAACTGTGTATTGCTATGGAAATTTCCAGAAGCTAATGCTACTCCTTTTATGTCAAGGGTACTGCATTAGTTATGTAAGTACTTTAATGCTGGACAGTTGAAAATATCAGTCTACCCTCTACAGAATGATGGAATAGCTAAAAGGTTTAATAAAATATTGAAATCCATGCTAAGGAAAATTCCTTGTGGAGATGTAAAAATATGTGACCTGGAATCACGCACACTTCCTGTTCTTTGAAATCAGAGAAGTGTCACAAGATTTAACTGGTTTTGAATATCTAGAATTTCTGTATGACATGCATCTGAATGGGCTACTATATAACCTGGGTGTGGGTGTGGGTACGTGGACGGTTCCACGGCGGCGTGGGTTGGCGGCGGCCGAGCCAAACAAAGCCAACCAAGTACATAAGGCCAACCACCCCAATGGAAGGTGGATGTTATTATATCTTATTTATATTTAAGAAAAGAAAAACTATTACTTTAAATAATAAATAAATATATAATTACTGCCCTTCCGCAGATGTGTGCCCTTCTCGGGCGCAGTTCAGATGTATCTCGGCGCGCCGCCTGCGACATCCATCAGAAATGAGCAAAAAGCAACGTGTCATTATTATCATCTTCCCTTTTTTCCACTTTCTACATGGGGTCGGAGTATCATGTTAACTATCACCATCTCTTTCGATTCAATGCCACACTCCTGCCTTCTTCAACGCTCATCTCTGTCTTTCACAGATCTTCTTTCACACAATCCATTCACATCTTTGGGGGATATTCAATTTTCCTCTTATCTTCTTCCTGTCTGTCCCAAATCTTCTTCACCAGATTGTCTTCTTCCTTTCTTTACATGTCCAAACCACAGTAATCTGTTCGTTTCTGCAACTGGAGCTATTTTGGCTTCTTCTCTTATGTCCTCATTTCTTCATCTGTCCCACAGTGTGCATCCTACTACCCTTCTGAGGCACTTCATTTCCATAACAAGTGACTTCTTCATCTGCTCTGCCTTTATAGCCCAGGTTTCTGTACCATACAGGAGTACTGCCCACATCACTGTCTTGTACACCTTACTTTTCATCATCTT